>NC_083605.1:1167017-1467017 GCF_029168945.1 Cannabis sativa | reverse complement strand
GGAATTTTTCTTCATGATAAGTGTCAATATTGGGTTTTTGAAAGGCTCATCTCTCCAAATTCCCAATATTCTTAACTCATGCTTCTTCTCACACTCAACCATTTTTGTCCCTCTTTTTCTATCTCAATTTCAAAAATACTGGATAATAATTAACTGTATAGTTTACATCTCTTTTGAACAAATAACTGATTGTAAGAATAACTAACATAACGGTTTTGTAGTACGGACTTGTTTTACTTCGGTAATAACATCATTACCAACTACTATATATGTACCTATACCATACATTAAAATTAAACACACACCACTCTCTACTCTTAATTTCTCTCTCTGTTCTCTCTGTTTTTCTTGTTCTGTTTTCATCTCATTTTGAAGAATGGATCAACTGTTTGGAACTCTTGTCAAAGACATCACCAGCTTGGTTATCCCAATTCCACTATCAACCACCATTGAAGCACTCCCAATTCTCCAAAGAAGTAATCTTTACATCAGCGACAAAGAGTTTGGAAACAACATCACCCGAATGGTTAGGCCTGTGTTCTTCTTTGGCCACGGCATTGCCCACATTGTAGGACCCGGATGGAACTCCTTCGTAAGAGATCGCGGGATCAGAGTTGGAGACGTTCTTCTCTTGAGACTTGTTCATCAAGTTACTTCTCCAATCGTCATAATCAATGCCAAATTAATCCGATTAAACCACCAAAATAATCAGACTTTCGTTCCTTTGTTACCCCAAGAAGAACAACGACAATGGCGTGATCACCAACCACAACGACAAGAAGGGCCAGAACCAATTTTGTGTGTAAAAAGATTGAGTCTTGAAGATGTGACTAATGTTGTTGGTCATCAAATTGTTATGCCTAAAGAGATATTAGAAGTGTTTATAGCATCAGGAGGAGTAATGGATATTGCTAATTTGCAACATGGTAATTTTATGGTTGATTTCTTAGACCAACACAATCCATCTTTGATATTAGACGCAACTTTGGGTTTGAGAATTGATACAATGGAAGTTTTTATGGCATACATTCATTGGTTGCATTATGTGCATCGTCGTGGGCTTCGTGTTGGAGATGTCGTCGTCTTCTGTTTCGATCTTTTTCGAATATGTATCATCTCATCGGCATATCGTTACAGTCCTCAACATGGTGTTTGCGCTCCAATTCCGATCTAGCTCGAATCAATAATTAATCAGTTGTAATTGTTAAATCAATCTTGGAATCTTGCTTCTTCTTTTTTTGTTACTTGTTTTTTTCTATAACAAAATTTGATTGATGTTAATAAGTACTATTCATAAATAAATGCATTACATTTTTTGAGAAAGAAATTGTCAATTAGTACTATGTAGTTAGTATTCATTCTCTCAATTACTTGATTATAATTTGTCACTAAGATTGTGATAAAATAGTGGTCTTTTAATATTAAGAAACTATCACTTGGAGTTCTTCCTTTGTTCCAAATAATTGTTCTTAATTTTTACTGTGTATTTTGTTCTGTATCATAGTTTGATTTGCATGAGAAAGGAACACTTGGATGTTATAAAAGAAATCCAAAATAATTCTAATGGAAATTGTATCAATACACTTCAAATTGGATATTTTTTTTTTTTTTTAACATTTGTACAGTTTTTTTTTTTTTTTAAAGTTTTTCACTTATTTTTTTTTCCAGAGAAAAACATTAATTTCACGTCGTTTTTTCATGGCTGCAAAATAGAAACAAAGGAAACACAACAGTCCGAATTTTTGTAAAAAGAAAAACTTAAAAATCCATAAAAATGTAAACTTTTTGTCATTTTTTTAATATTTATGACATAATCCCTAAGCCCAAACCCAAACAGAATTGAGCCCAAATAGCAAAAGGCCCAAAACCCAAAACCCTGTTGCCTTTGTCGTCTTCTCCGTCGATTCACACAAACCAAACATAATATATCTCTCTTTCTCACTACCCCAACGGAACCCTACCCCCTCCGCCACCCACCGCCGCCTATCTTCCCTCTCCGGAATCCTCATGATACGGTACGTGTATGATATGTAGTTCTTTTCTGTAATTTTCCTTTATATTGCTTTTCTTTGTGATATCATTTGTTATTGATACAATACAATACAATACTTAGTAAATTGCTCATTTCATTTTATGACTCCATTGTTGGATAGTGATGAGAAAGTTGAAGCTGCAACCAAAATTTTTATTGTTATGTTTAAAAAATTATAAAAATTTAGTGTTTAATAAATGCATTACATTTTTATAAAGATTCTCAATTAGTACTATGTAATTAGTATTCATTCTCAATTAGAATTACAAAGAAAATGGTACTTACTTGATTATAATTTGTCACTAAGATTGTGCTCTTTTATATTGTAGTTTTTAATATTAAGAAACTATCACTTGGGGTTCTTCCTTTGTTCCAAATTAATGTTCTTAATTTTTAAACAAATTGCTTCATGATTCCTGATATTTACTGTGTATTTTGTTCTGTATCATAGTTTGCTTTGCATGAGAAAGGAATACTTGGATGTTTGATTGGATATAATTACTTAGTTTGTAATTTGTGTAATGATGATTTATATATTCTATTAAGGTTCTGTATAAATATGCAGTTTAAGTGTTAATAATTAAACTAAAAAGATCATCAAGGTAGAATTGATTTGTTACAAACTCAATTGTTTGTAAATAAAGTTTTTTTTATTTACTCTCTGAAAACACTCTTTATAGATTGATAAAATCTTATCAAATCAGCTTTATGCATGTATAAAATATCATTTAGGTAATTACACTAATACAAAAAGGGTATTCTCCGTCGGTTTTTGAAACGATTTTTTTCGAGAACCGTCGCTAATAAATATGAATGACTGTTTTAAACTGTTGAAAAAAATTAAGTATTCACTCGTTATAAAAATAGGCGACGATTTTAAGTAAAACTATCGAATATCTAATACTCTTGTACTCGACAGTTTAAAACTATTTTCTCATTTCTTCATCCCAACCGCACCTAACCCCGAAACCCCACGAAACCACCACCACCGCCGATCTCTCTCTGTTGCCTCCAACTAGCCACGAAACCCACCCACAACCGCTTCCTCCCTCTCTTGTCTCTCGTCTTCCTCCCTACGTAACCACCACCACCGCCGCACCCACCCACCACCTCGATGCCAGACCACCACCTACCACCTCGGTCCCCCTCTCTCTTTCTCTCAAGGTATATATATACATTTATTTATTTTTTATTTATATATTTATTTTCTTACATATATATTTTTTCCAAAAATCTATATCCTAAGAAAAAAGATGTAAATATATATTTATTTATATACATATATATTTATTTACGTATATGGTTAGGAATAAAAAATTAATTTGTTTAATTTAAAGTTAGTTGTTATTGAATAAATTTAATGTGTTATAAAGTTAATTTATTGTAAAAAATTTAACGTGTAAAAAATATTTGGAAAAAACTTTTAGAATAAAAAAGATTTAGTTTAGGTAAAAAATTTATTTATTTAATTTGTTATTATAAAAATTATTTAGTTGTTTTAATTTAGTTTAGGTAAAATTAAAAATTATTATTAGTCAAAATGATTGTATAAATTTAGGTAAATAAATGTTTTGGTATAAGTTTGTTATAGGGATAACTTGAAAACAACACAAAAATAATAAAAAAATTACAAAATTACAGTTGTACAGAATTTTAAACATTTTTATTGTTTTAAGATATTATTTACATAAAATGAAGTCTTTTTGATGCATTTTTATGTTGTATTTTTGTTATTTTGTTATTGATTTTTTGTTATTTGTATATTATTTTTTATGTTTTTTTTTTTCATGTTTTCTTGTTACTTTTATGCGGTTTTCATGTGTTTTTATTGAATACCGTAAAAATATATAAAAAAAAAACCTTAAACGTAATAGTGTAAATATTTTACCAAAAATAGCAGTTTATGTAATTTTCCCTTTATTATAGTTATAGAAAAAAAAAGTTTACTATTATTTAGCTAAAAAAAGAAAGTTAGTTAAAGGTGTAATTAATGTTTATAGAATAAGTTTAATTTTAATTAGTTTGATCTAATTATTTAATTAACTGTTAATTGTTAATTTTGTGTAGGTATTTATTTGTAGTGATACTGTTTGATCTTGTTCAAGTACGTTGATGGGTAACTTTATTAGACTTGGTAAGTTACTAAAATTATGTTGTTAATATTTAGTGATGTTTGTATATTATCGGTAATATATATAAATATACATGTTATATATTTGTGTATTTTTAATTTATACATATTTATATATATATATATATAAGTTGATAATAGTTATAAAGATTAAAATTTTATCTACTTTTACTCTAATTTGATAAGTTTGTAAATGGAAGTTTTTAATTTAATATTTTAAATATTTTATAGGTATCGGGTTCTTTGTGTTGATTGAAGAGTGTACAAGTAGCTATCTTTATTGGAGAAAGGTATAATCACTAAAACTTTAAAATTCTTTATTTAGTGGAGTTTGAATATCTTAGATATTCATTCGTAGTGAAGTAAGTTCTCCGATTAATTATACTGCGGTCGGATGGGTGGAATATGCATGTTGGATGAGTTTAGATATCTTAAATATTCATCCGTACTGAAATAGGTTTTGCGAATACATGTAATGCGGTCGGATGGGTGGATAATTTTTGTACTGTTAATGCTATTTTGTTTGTTTTGTTTCTTATTTTTGGCATGTTTAAAATTTTTGGGACGTCCGATTACAGTCGTTATGTTACTAAAATTTTGGTAGAATTAGGATAAATTTTCATGTTTAGAATGCATAAATTTCACTAAAATTTATATATGTGCGGTAGTTAATTTAACTAATTAAATACTACACATATTCAAACAAATAATTAAATATTGTTTTGTTTTCTTTATAGAAGTTTTAAAATGGATAGAAATTGGATGAATGCAAATAGATTATCAGCGGAGTATAAACAAGGTGTTGACCATTTCTTGGACTTTTGTCAGAAGTATGCGAAAAATCCTAAATTGGTTCTTTGTCCTTGTCTTGAATGTGGTAACTTGGATCGTATGAACATTACTAAGATAAAAGAGCATTTGTTAAGGAACGAAATAGATAAGAGTTATAAGGTTTGGGTTTACCACGGGGAAAAGAAGATTAGAGTTCCGGGCGAGGGAACATCTAAGTCTAAGAAGGTTAAGGGTGTTAATTTGGACTATGAGGATGATTGCATTCCAGAAATGATAGGAGATGCACAATTTGAATCAAATGCCGATCTATTGAAATTTCAAAGTTTTGTAGAGGATGCCGAGAAGCCTATTTACCCAAATTGTAATAGATTTACTAAATTATCGACACTTGTTAGATTATACAATATAAAAGCCAAACACGGGTGGAGTGATAAGAGTTTTACGGATTTACTAACTTTCCTAGTAGAGTTATTACCCGAAGGTAATGTGATGCCTTTGTCTTTTTACGAGGCAAAGAAGACACTTTCTTCTTTAGGCATGCAATATGAAAAAATACATGCATGTCCTAACGATTGCATCCTATATCGTAAGGGACTTGTGGATGCAGTATTGTGTCCCACGTGTGGCGAGTCTAGGTGGCAAAAAAAAAAAAAAATTCTGACGAGGTGAAGGTTGGTGTCCCTGCAAAGGTATTATGGTACTTACCCCCAATACCTCGTTTGGTTCGTTTTTTTCGAAATGTCAATCATGCTAAAAATTTGACTTGGCATGCAAGCGATAGAATATTAGATGGTAAGATGAGACATCCAGCTGACTCACCAACTTGGAAATCTATTGATGCTAGGTGGCCTGAATTCGGCAATGAACCTAGGAATATCCGTCTTGGTCTTTCTGTAGATGGAATCAATCCACATACAACCCTTAACAGTAAGTATAGTTGCTGGCCAGTTTTGCTTGTGATGTATAACTTGCCGCCTTGGTTGGTAATGAAGCGAAAATTCACTATGCTTACACTGTTGATATCAGGCCCTTCACAACCTGGTAATGACATTGATGTGTATTTAGCCCCTCTAGTTGATGATTTGAGTCAATTGTGGTATGAGGGTGTTCCTGCATACGATGCCTTTAGGAAAGAAGAATTCAATCTTAAGGCCATATTACTGTGGACCATTAATGATTTTCCAGCTTTCGGAAATCTTTCTGGATACAGTGTGAAAGGGGACAAGGCATGTCCTATTTGTGAGGAGAAAACATGCTCTATGTATTTGAAACACTCTAAGAAAATGTGTTATATGGGACATCGAAAGTTTTTACCAAAGGAACATGTGTTTCGGACTTGGAAAAAAGCATTCAACGGTAAGCAAGAATTTGAATTGCCACCTTCACCTCTGCAAGGGGAACAAGTATTTGAGAAGTTGAATAAAGTTCAATTCCACCTTGGAAAGCGAAAAATGACTTCAAAGAAAAGAAAAGGTCGGCGTGAGAAAAGTGACGTTACAAATGAACCTCAGGGGCCATGGAAGAAGAAGTCAATATTTTTTGAGCTCGAATATTGGAAGCATTTGTTTGTACCTCATAATTTGAATGTGATGCATATTGAGAAAAATGTATCAAACAACTTGCTTAATACCTTGTTCAATATTCCTGGGCGGAGCAAAGATGGAATCAAATCCCGCCTAGATTTGAAAGAGTTAGGGATCCGGACCAATTTACACCCACAAGTTGTTGGTGGACGAACGTTTTTACCACCGGCTTGTCATGCTCTGACTAAAGTAGAAAAACAATCTTTCTGTAGTTCTATCTCCCATGTGAAATTACCTGAAGGGTACTCTTCAAATGTATCAGATTGGGTGGATACAAACAAATTGAGTTTGAGTGGTCTTAAATCTCACGATCATCATATGTTGATTCAACACATTCTACCGGTGAGTATCCGTTCTGTGTTGCCTAAGAAAGTTAGATATGCAATCACGAGGTTGTGTTTGTTCTTCAAATCTCTTTGTTGTAAAGTGGTTGATGTCCCTAAGTTAATGAATCTCAGGTCAGAAATTATAGAAGTTTTGTGTTATTTGGAACAATTTTTTCCACCTTCCTTTTTTGACATAACGGTTCACCTAACAGTGCATTTAGTGAGAGAGGTGAAGTTGTGTGGACCTGTGTACTTAAGATGGATGTACCCATTTGAACGATACATGAAAATGTTGAAGGGTTATGCTAGAAATAAAAGTAGGCCCGAGGGTTGTATTGTTGAATCATACATCGTTGAAGAGACGATTGAATTCTGCTCAGACTACATGTCAGAGGTTACAACTGTTGGCTCTCGCCCTACTCGGGTCGATATTGGAACAAGTAGAGAGAATAGAGGTGTTTCTGTTTGCGGTGTTAGCCGAGCTGATCGTGAAGAAGCTCACCGACTTGTTTTGCAAAATATTGACGAGGTCCAACTATACATTGAGTAAGTTTAAGTTAACTTTTCATACTTAAAACAAAATAATAATATTCAAATGAAACTGAAATCAATCAAATACTTGAAGGGAACATTTTAATTGGATCAAGACCACTACTCCGACTAAGGCAATGAATCAAAAATGGGTACAAGATGAACATTATCGAAATTTCAATACATGGTTTAAAAAAAAGGTACTATTTACATTATTGTTTTGTTACGTATCATATTGATTTACTTGTGCTCACTAACTCACTTGTATGTTGATAGGTATATGTGGAAATGTGTGAATCCCCAAGCAATGTATCTAACACGCTACTTTGCATATCACGAGGTCCTTCGTGTGATGTACTCAAGTATCAATCGTACTATATAAATAGTACTCAATTTTGCACCCAAAACCATGATAAATGTAAAAAAACACAGAATAGTGGTGTAACGATAGTTGCTAAGACTTTCCAACTATCTAGTTCAAAAGATAAAAATTCTAATGAATGTGACATGTCTTTTTATGGTGTAATTCAAGAAATTTGGGAATTAGATTACAATAGTTTTCGGATCCCTGTTTTCCTTTGTGATTGGGTTAGGAGTGATAATGGAGTCAAAGACGATGAATTTGGATTCAAGTTAGTGGACTTGAATCGAATTGGCCACAAGTTCAATAAGTTTATAATGGCGTCCCAAGCCACTCAAGTATTTTACATGAGCGATCCATTAGATGCACGTTGGTCAGTTGTCTTGACAACGCAACCAAAAGATTATGCTAACCAAGAATCTAGTGACGATGATCTCATGCTCAGTGACCAAATTTATCAAATCATTCCACCACTTATTGATTTCACTGTTGAGGACGATATAATATCATCTCGAGATGATGGGGAAGGATTATGGGTGAACGAACCTATCAATACATAAGTTATCGAATACATATTGGTATTTAGTCTTTTTGATATATTTACTTTTAATTATCATTTTGCACATTTTTATATATTCTAATGTATGTTTTCAAATTTGTGTAAGATTCATTATGGAATCAGCACCAAACGATGATTGGGATGGTTTCGTTTATGAAGAGGAAGAAGCACCCGAAGAACAATCCATGCCAGAAGAATCCAGTATTGAACTCGAAGAACCAAAGAAGAAAAACACACGCGGTAGAAGCAAACCGAATGATATAACAAAAATTAAAAATGAGGGGAAGATTCTGGAAGTTGAGTACAATACACCTATTATAGGCATGATCCTATTAGAATAGAAAGAACTTCATATGTTGCTTGATAATACTAAAATTCTTTTTAGTGTGACACACCATACAATACCCCTCATTAATAGGTTGAATATGGCTTGATATTACTGTGTTGATTGGCCAATAAAATGACTATTTGTATTTATATATATAAGCATATCTAATCTAACTAGTATTTCTAAAACAATTTGTAATTTCTTTTAGGCCCTTAATGATGCTCTAAACAACAACTATAACCATAATTCTAAGGGCTTCTTCCTGCCCTGCCCATACATCCCAAAATAAATTCAAACTTCATCAAATTTTTGAAATGTACTAATAACAGTATGTCATTTTTTAAAGTGTGATATCTTAAGGTACCCGTTATCATTACAAAACGAGTATTGTGAAGAGTTATTTCCTTAATTTTATATAATCAGGCAAATTAATAAGTTAACTAATTGTTTAATCAAACTTTTATTAGCAAGAGATTTTACATAATTTGTCATTGCATGCATTTTTCTCAAACCCAATAAATCGACAAACCCTTTTCAAATTAAGTCTTGCAGAGTAAACTTTGTTCAAAATATATAAAACAAAATGTGAAACATCACAAGCCAATAAAGAAAATACTAATGGGAAGAAATTTTGCTTAGTTCAAAAACAAAAGAAAAAAAGAAAGAACAACATAATTAGTAGCATAATTATTTACGAGTTGATCTAATCTAAGTATGACCATGATGATGATGATGAGTTTGGTGGAATAACAAAATCTTGAACTTGATGTTGAACTTAATATTGATCACTACAATAAACGGTTGTGATGATGCCACGTCGACGAAGATCAACACAGAAAACAACAACATCTCCTCCTTTAAGGCCACGAACCAATTGAGACCAATTTTGACCAAACAAAATTTGACCATCAGCTCTTAACTTAAGCTTAGTCTCAATTTTATTTTGAGGAAAGCTCTGCTCCCAAACAACAACCCCAAAATCATCTTCATTCAAGATTTGAATCAAATCCTCTGCTTTTTCCATTATCACTTCTCCAATCTCTTTGGGCATTTCTATTTGATGAAAATGATTACTTTTCAAATCATCCTCACTCACTATCTTCACACATAAAAATGGTTTATTTTGAAAACCCACATAATCAAGATCATCATCATGATCATGATGGGATTGATTAGTATTAGGCAGAGGAGGAATAATCAGAGTTGGGTTATTGATGTTTTTGGTGTCTAATCTGATTAGTGTGAGATTTATTAAGTAAGGATAACTATGAGTAATTCTCATGAGAAGAACATCTCCAACTCGAATCCCGCGATCACTGACAAATGTATTCCATTCTTTTCCTTCGAATTTGACACGGCCGTCAAGCATGAACACCGGCCTAACCCCGCGAATTCCTTGGAGTCCGGAAAACACTCTGTCGCTAATGTAAAGAGTTGCTCCTCGAGACATTGGAATTGCTTTGATGGAAGTTGCAAGTGGAGTTGGGAGGAAGAAGGTGTTTTTGTTCTTCACTACGTTACCAAACAAGGAAATTTTGTTCTCCATTGTTCTTGGAGAGAAAATTGAGTGTAATTTTCTCAGAAAGTGAGAGAAAAGAAAGTGAAAGAGAGAGAAAGGGAGGAAAATGAAGAGTTGTGTGTTTATTTTTATATTACCGTTATGTTAGTTATTGTTTGGATTTTGGCGCCAATTTGTGTAATCATATCATATTACCGTTGTATATGGTCGTTATGTTTGGACCCCGGATTAATAGGATAGATAGGTAAAAAAAAAAACAGTTGGGAAATCATTTTGTGTTTGATTAAACAAGTTTTTGCTAATTGTCTCTTCACTTGAGCATAATTTAATTACAATAAATTAATTTTTAATCAAACTTAATATGTCTTAAGAAAGTCAAACTTAATGTTAGATTTTAACAATAATTGAATTACAGTAAATTCTTAATTTAAAGTAATTTGCCCACACTAAAAAAAATGGGGTATGAATTTTTTGTGGTGTTCTATGATTTGAAATTTTAAATTTTGATATTGTAGTTCAAACCACATGTTAAAAAAATTTAAATTATTAAATAGTCTTAAAATTTTTGGACTTAAATATTTCACCGCTATTAAAATTAAGATTAATTAAGATTTTTGCCGCCTAAATTTTGACATGTACCAAATTATGCTTCTGAACTTTTTGCCATTAAAATTTTTTCTTAAATTATTAAAATTGTTGGGTTTAATAACTTTTGTCTAATTTTATTGGATTTTGCTAATATGATGAATGTCCATATACTAAATTGCCTCCAAAATTCGATATTTACAAAATCATATCCCCTAAACTTTAACATGTAATAAATTTTCATTCATGCTAGACTTTTGTTAATAAAATTGGACAAAAATTTTTAAATCCAACAATATTAAATCAATAGTTTGAGAATAATATTTAACGACTTAAAAAATTCAAAAATATAATTTGGTACATGTCAAAGTTTAAGGGACATAAACCTAAATTAACCTAAAATTAATTATGCTATACTGTTGAAAAATGAGAATTTTAGTAACTTAAATTTAAAGAAGAGTTGTGTGTTAAATTTATATTACCGTTATGTTAGTTATTAACAGATTTTGGCGCCAAAATCTGTTAATATCAGAATCCAAAGACTACCCAACTACTATATATATACCTATACCATACATTAAAATTAAACACCACTCTCTACTCTTAATTTCTCTCTCGCTGTTCTCTCTGTTTTTTTGTTCTGTTTTCATCTCATTTTGAAGAATGGATCAAGAAAAATCACTGTTTGGAACTCTTGTCAAAGACATCACCAGCTTGGTCATCCCAAATCCACTATCAACCACCATTGAAGCACTTCCAATCCTCCAAAGAAGTAATCTTTACATCAACGACAAATTGTTGGGAGACAACAACACCCAAATGGTTAAGCCTGTGTTCTTAGGCAACGGCATTGTCCACATTGTAGGACCCGAATGGGACTCCTTTGTAAGAGATCGCGGGATCAGAGTTGGAGACGTTCTTCTCTTGACACTTGTTCATCAAGTTACTTCTCCAATCATCAAAATCAATGCCAACTTAATCCGATTAAACCCCCAAAATAATCGGACTTTTGTTCCTTTGTTACCCCAAGAAGAAGAACAACAAGAGCGTAATCGACAACAAGGGCCACAACCAATTTTGTGTGTGAAAAGATTGAGTCTTGAAGATGTGTCTAATGTTGTTGGTCATCAAATTTTTATGCCTAAAGAGATATTAGAAGTGATTATGGCATCAGGAATGAATCTTGATGGTAACTTTTTGGTTACTTTGAAAGACCAAATGATTCAGAATTTGGAACCAATGGTGGTTGGGTTGATTTTGAAAAGTGATGATGGGGAAGTTTTGATTAGATATGATGGTTGGTTGGAATTTGTTAAGCTTCGTAAGCTTATGGTTGGAGATGTTGTTGTCTTCTGTTTCGATTTCTTTCGACGAACTATCATCACATCGGTCTATCGTTACTGTCATCAATTTGGTCTTTGTATTCCAGCTTTTGAAGGAGCTCAACTCAATCGTTAATCTTGCAATCTTGCTTTTTCTAATTTTTGTTACTTGTTTCTTTCTTTAACAAAATTTTATGTTGTTGATTCATGTTAGTAACTACTAGTGATCATAGTAAAGAAACTATCACTTGGGGTTCTTCCTTTGTTTCAAATGAATGTTCTTAATTTTTAAACAAAGTGTATTTTGTTCTGTATCATAGTTTGCTTTGCATGAGAAATGAAGACTTGAACTTGAACAAACGACTTAAGCCACACAACCAATATTCTTCTTTCACATTGATCACCCCGATGATAATCCCACCCATGAAACACCTTTACTAACATCTCATCCACTTTATTATTTTTTAGTTTATTCTCAATAAGAGCACCAACCCCTACTTTATTAAGCTTCAACAAACTAAGGATATCACCCTGCTTATCCCTTTTATTCATACCCCGAACATTCCAACTAAGTATGTTGGTGCAATCCATCTTCACCCTCGAAAGATAAGTTACACTTTTCAACATCCTTCCCATGTTCTTGCAGAATCTTGAAAGTGTTTTGAACCGAAGCTTGCTCAATCACTTCAAGAGATCTTATCACTTTTGAATTTCCAACTTTCTTTGGGGTCTTCCACTCATTAACACAATCCCGGTTTGGAGTAGTAATTCCAGATTCAACACCCTTTTTCCCCTCCTTAGTATCAATCTTCTTCACAGTTCCCATAAAGTCATTATCTTCAGCAGGAACTAAATTTTCTCCCACCGAATCAACCACATCAGTAGGATGAGTATCCTCCACTTTCTTCTCAAGTTGCTGGTTTTTCTTAGTCCAAACTTTCGGACCATAAACAATCACCGAATTTTGTATATGTCAAAATTTAAGAGAGGAGTATGATTTAGTACATAAACAATCACCGAATTCGTAAAACTAAATAAAATTGGACAAAAATCCTTAAACCCAACAATCTCAATAATTTCATAAAAAAATTTAACTATTAGAAGAAACCAACAATCAACTCACTTGTTTTGATTTTTTTTTTCTTCTTTTGTAAGTATATATTAATTTGGTCTAAGGCCCAACAAATCTCCTCATCTGACCCGCTCTGTAATTCTCACTATACACTATGCATATTTTTTCAAGTGTAATTCTTTCCTCTCATAGAAATGTTTAGATCTTCAAACAACAACCCCAAAATCATCTTCATTCAAGATTTGAATCAAATCCTCTGTTTTTTCCATTATCACTTCTCCAATCTCTTTGGGCATTTCTATTTGATGAAAATGATTGCTTTTCAAATCATCTTCACTCACTATCTTCACACATAAAAATGGTTTATTTTGAAAACCCACATAATCAAGATCATCATCATGATCATGATGGGATTGATTAGTATTAGGTAGAGGAGGAATAATCAGGGTTGGGTTATTGATGTTTTTGGTGTCTAATCTGATTAGTGTGAGATTTATTAAGTAAGGATAACTATGAGTAATTCTCATGAGAAGAACATCTCCAACTCGAATCCCGCGATCACTGACAAATGTATTCCATTCTTTTCCTTCGAATTTGACACGGCCGTCAAGCATGAACACCGGCCTAACCCCGCGAAACCCTTGGAGTCCTGAAAACACTTTGTCGCTAATGTAAAGAGTTGCTCCTCGAGACATTGGAATTGCTTTGATGGAAGTTGCTAGTGGAGTTGGGAGGAAGAAGGTGTTTTTGTTCTTCACTACGTTACCAAACAAGGAAATTTTGTTCTCCATTGTTCTTGGAGAGAAAATTGAGTGTAATTTTCTTGAGAAATTGAGAGAAAATAAAGTGAAAGAGAGAAAAGGGCGGGAAAATGAAGAGTTGTGTGTTTAGTTTTATATTACCGTCATGTTAGTTATTGTTTGGATTTTGGCGCCAGATTATGTAATCATATTACCGTTGTATATGGTCGTTATGTTAGTTATGTTTGGACCCCGGATTAATAGGATAAATAGGTAAAAAAAAAACAGTAGGGAAATCGTTTTGTGTTTGATTAAACAAGTTTGCTAATTGTCTCTTCAGTTGAACATAATTTAATTACAATAAATTAAATTTTAATCAAACTTACTATGTCTTAAGAAAGTCAAACTTAATATTAGATTTTGACAATAATTGAATTACAATAAATTCTTAACTTAAAGCAAACTGTCCACACTAAAAAAAAAAAAGTGTTGTATGAAACTTTCGCGGTGCTGTGTAGTTTGTAGTTTTAAATTTTGATATTGTAGTTCAAACCGCATGTTAAAAAAATACAAATTATTAAATAGTCTTAAAATTTTTGGACTGAAATATTTCACCGCTATTAAAATTAAGATTAATTAAGATTTTTGCCGCCTAAACTTTGACATGTACTAAATCATGGCTCTGAACTTTTCTCCATTAAAATTTTTTCTTAAACTATTAAAATTGTTGGGTTTAAGGACTTTTGTCTAATTTTATTCGATTTTGCTAATATGACGATTATCCATATACTAAATTGCCTCCAAATTTTGATATTTACAAAATCTTACCTCCTAAACTTCAACATGTATTGAATTGTGCTCTTTAAATTTTCATTCATGTTAGACTTTCGTTAATAAAATTGGACACAAGTATTTAAATCTAACAATATCAATAGTTTGAGAAAAAATTTTTAACGACTTAAAAAATTCAAAGAATATAATACCTAAAATTAATAATGACTGTTGAAGAATGAGGATTTTAAGGACATAACAGTTAAATTTAAAGAAGAGTTGTGTGTTAAATTTATATTACCGTTATGTTAGTTATTGTTTGGTTTTTGGCGCCAAAATCTGTTAATATCAGAATCCAAACACTTCCCAACTACTATATATATACACACATATACCATACATTAAAATTAAACACAACACCACTCTCTACTCTTAATTTCTCTCTCGCTGTTCTCTCTGTTTTTTTTTTGTTCTGTTTTCATCTCATTTTAAAGAATGGATCAAGACAATTCACTGTTTGGAACTCTTGTCAAAGACATCACCAGCTTGGTCATCCCAAATCCACTATCAACCACCATTGAAGCACTTCCAATCCTCCAAAGAAGTAATCTTTACATCAACGACAAATTGTTGGGAGACAACAACACCAGAATGGTTAGGCCTGTGTTCTTAGGCAACGGCATTGTCCACATTGTAGGACCCGAATGGGACTCCTTCGTAAGAGATCGCGGGATCAGAGTTGGAGACGTTCTTCTCTTGACACTTGTTCATCAAGTTACTTCTCCAATCATCAAAATCAATGCCAACTTAATCCGATTAAACCCCGAAAATAATCGGACTTTTGTTCCTTTGTTACCCCAAGAAGAAGAACAACAAGAACGTGATCAACAACCAATTTTGTGTGTGAAAAAATTGAGTCTTGAAGATGTGTCTAATGTTGTTGGTCATGAAATGGTTATGCCTAAAGAGATATTAGAAGTGATTATGGCATCAGGAGTGAATCTTGATGGTAACTTTTTGGTTACTTTGAAAGACCAAATGATTCAGAATTTGGAACCAATGGTGGTTGGGTTGATTTTGAAAAGTGATGATGGGGAAGTTTTGATTAGATATGATGGTTGGTTGGAATTTGTTAAGCTTCGTAAGCTTATGGTTGGAGATGTTGTTGTCTTCTGTTTCGATTTCTTTCGACGAACTATCATCACATCGGTCTATCGTTACTATCATCAATTTGGTATTTGTCTTCCAGCTTTTGAAGGAGCTCAACTCAATCATTAATCTTGGAATCTTGTTTTTTCTAATTTTGGTTACTTGTTTCTTTCTTTAACAAAATTTTATGTTGTTGATTCATGTTAGTAACTACTAGTGATCATAGTAAAGAAATTATCAATTAATAAAGAAACTATCACTTGGGGTTCTTCCTTTGTTTCAAATGAATGTGCTTAATTTTTAAACAAAGTGTGTTTTGTTCTGTATCATAGTTATTGTTTGGATTTTGGCGCCAATTTGTGTAATCATATTACCGTTACCGTTGTATATGGTCGTTATGTTTGGACCCCGGATTAATAGGATAGATAGGTAAAAAAGAACAGTTGGGAAATCATTGTGTGTTGGATTAAACAAGTTTGCTAATTGTCTCTTCACTTGAGCATAATTTAATTACAATAAATTAAATTTTAATCAAACTTAATATGTCTTAAGAAAGTCAAACTTAATGTTAGATTTTAACAATAATTGAATTACAGTAAATTCTTAATTTAAAGTAATTTGCCCACACTAAAAAAAATGGGGTATGAAATTTTTGCGGTGTTGTATGATTTATAATTTTAAATTTTGATATTGTAGTTCAAACCGCATGTTAAAAAAATTCAAATTATTAAATAGTCTTAAAATTTTTGGACTTAACTATTTCACCGCTATTAAAATTAAGATTAATTAAGATTTTGCCGCCTAAATTTTGATATGTACCAAATTATGCTTCTGAACTTTTCGCCATTAAAATTTTTTCTTAAATTATTAAAATTGTTGGGTTTAATAACTTTTGTCTAATTTTATTAGATTTTGCTAATATGATGAATGTCCATATACTAAATTGCCTCCAAAATTCAATATTTATAAAATCATATCCCCTAAACTTTAACATGTAATAAATTTTCATTCATCACTTTTGTTAATAAAATTGGACAAAAGTTTTTAAATCCAACAATATCAAATCAATAGTTTGAGAAGAAATTGGAGATATGTGTTTAGTTTTTATATTACCGTTATGTTAGTTATTGTTTGGATTTTGGCGCCAAATTGTGTAATCATATTACCGTTGTATATGGTCGTTATGTTAGTTACCTTTGGACCCCGGATTAATAGGATAAATAGGTAAAAAAAAAACAGTAGGGAAATCGTTTTGTGTTTGATTAAACAAGTTTGCTAATTGTCTCTTCAGTTGAACATAATTTAATTACAATAAATTAAATTTTAATCAAACTTACTATGTCTTAAGAAAGTCAAACTTAATATTAGATTTTGACAATAATTGAATTACAATAAATTCTTAACTTAAAGCAAACTGTCCACACTAAAAAAAAGTGCAATATGAAATTTTCGCAGTATTGTGTGATTTGCAGTTTTAAATTTTGATATTGCAGTTTAAACTGCATGTTAAAAAAATACAAATGATTAAATAGTTTTAAAATTTTTGGACTGAAATATTTCACCGCTATTAAAGTTAAGATTAATTAAGATTTTTGCCGCCTAAACTTTGACATGTACCAAATCATGGCTCTGAACTTTTCGCCATTAAATTTTTTTCTTAAACTATTAGAATTATTGGGTTTAACGACTTTTGTCTAATTTTATTCGATTTTACTAATATGACGATTATCCATATACTAAATTGCCTCTAAATTTTGATATTTACAAAATCTTACCTCCTAAACTTCAACATGTACTGAATTGTGCTCTTTAAATTTTCATTCATGTTAGACTTTCGTTAATAAAATTGGACACAAGTATTTAAATCTAACAATATCAATAGTTTGAGAAGAATTTTTAACGACTTAAAAAATTCAAAGAATATAATACCTAAAATTAATAATGACTGTTGAAGAATGAGGATTTTAAGGACATAACAGTTAAATTTAAAGAAGAGTTGTGTGTTAAATTTATATTACCGTTATGTTAGTTATTGTTTGGTTTTTGGCGCCAAAATCTGTTAATATCAGAATCCAAACACTTCCCAACTACTATATATATACACACATATACCATACATTAAAATTAAACACAACACCACTCTCTACTCTTAATTTCTCTCTCGCTGTTCTCTCTGTTTTTTTGTTCTGTTTTCATCTCATTTTGAAGAATGGATCAAGAAAAATCACTGTTTGGAACTCTTGTCAAAGACATCACCAGCTTGGTCATCCCAAATCCACTATCAACCACCATTGAAGCACTTCCAATCCTCCAAAGAAGTAATCTTTACATCAACGACAAATTGTTGGGAGACAACAACACCCGAATGGTTAAGCCTGTGTTCTTAGGCAACGGCATTGTCCACATTGCAGGACCCGAATGGGACTCCTTCGTAAGAGATCGCGGGATCAGAGTTGGAGACGTTCTTCTCTTGACACTTGTTCATCAAGTTACTTCTCCAATCATCAAAATCAATGCCAACTTAATCCGATTAAACCCCCAAAATAATCGGACTTTTGTTCCTTTGTTACCCCAAGAAGAACAACAACAAGAACGTGATCAACAACCAATTTTGTGTGTGAAAAAATTGAGTCTTGAAGATGTGTCTAATGTTGTTGGTCATGAAATGGTTATGCCTAAAGAGATATTAGAAGTGATTATGGCATCAGGAGTGAATCTTGATGGTAACTTTTTGGTTACTTTGAAAGACCAAATGATTCAGAATTTGGAACCAATGGTGGTTGGGTTGATTTTGAAAAGTGATGATGGGGAAGTTTTGATTAGATATGATGGTTGGTTGGAATTTGTTAAGCTTCGTAAGCTTATGGTTGGAGATGTTGTTGTCTTCTGTTTCGATTTCTTTCGACGAACTATCATCACATCGGTCTATCGTTACCATCATCAATTTGGTATTTGTCTTCCAGCTTTTGAAGGAGCTCAACTCAATCATTAATCTTGGAATCTTGCTTTTTCTAATTTTTGTTACTTGTTTCTTTCTTTAACAAAATTTTATGTTGTTGGTTGATGTTAGTAACTACTAGTGATCATAGTAAAGAAATTATCAATTAATAAAGAAACTATCACTTGGGGTTCTTCCTTTGTTTCAAATGAATGTTCTTAATTTTTAAACAAAGTGTATTTTGTTCTGTATCATAGTTTGCTTTGCATGAGAAATGAAGACTTTTTTTTTTTTGCTGGAGTTTTTTTTTTTTTGCTGGAGATGAGAAATGAAGACTTGGATGTTTGATATTACTTATTTGTAATTTGTGTATTGATGATTTATATATTCTATTAAGTATTAATAATCAAAGTAAGATCACAAAGTTAGAATTGTTATGTTGCAAACTCAATTGTTTGTAATTGGCTTCACTCTTAATAAAAATCAGTGTTTTTATTTCACCAATGAATAATAATATAGAATTACAGTGTGTTTTTCTAGTATATGTAGAGACTCACAATAACATTAAGAATAAAATTTTAGTTTAATAATACAATATTCATTATCTATAAAAATAGGTGCACCACACAAAGATGTACCACCACCCAAAATTTAAATTAAAATGAATGAAAATTAACCTTTTCATTTCAAAGTGAAGTGCCAAAAAGTGTGGAAAACTATTGCAATCTATGATAATATATTTTTTTTCTTTTGAATGTCAAAAATAGGATTTTTAGAATGCCACAATTACTAATATTAAATAGACTGATTATAATTTTTGTTTCCGAATTATAACATTACTATAACAAATTTTTCTTGAACTATTGATATTGTTGGATTTAAGAGCTTTTGTCAAATTTTAATAAGACAAGTCTAATATCGATGAAAATTCAAGAGGCATAATTTTGTATATGTCAAAATTTTAGGGACATAATTTGATAGATATCAAAATATGGAGAGCATGATTTATTACATAAACGATTACCGAATTAATAAAATTAAATGAAATTGGACAAAAAACCTTAAATTCTAGAAAAAACCAACAATCAACTCACTTGTTTTGATTTTTTTCTTCTTTTGTAAATTTATCTTAATTTGGTCTCATGCCCTTTATTTGGTCTAAGGCCCAACAAATCTCCTCATTTGACCCGCTCTATAAAAATATTTTCCCACGGAATTTTTTTCAAAAATATTATACTTTTATAAAACAATAGTGGAACTCAAAACAGAACAACTAAAAACAACAATAGAACAATTGAAAAACAATAGTAGAACAACAGTGAAAACTTAACACAGTACACAATATAAAACTTATACAGTATTTTTTTAAAAAAAAAACACAGTATTTTTTTAAAAAAATCCGCCCCACAATATGAAAGGAAAGAAGTTGAAAAGTTCAGTATGTGGTGTAATTATCTCATATAGTATGCATTTTATTTAAGTATAATTCTTTCGTCTCATAGAGATGTTTAGATCTTCAATGGACAATTTACCTTTATTGCCCTTTATTTGGTCCAAGGCCTAACAACACACGCCACTAAAATCATAATCTAAACAGTAACAAATAATTCATTGTATAGTTTATTTACCTATTTGGCGCCAAAATCCGTTAATATCATAATCCAAACATTAACTAACTAAACTACTTTATAAACATTAAACACCAACCATTCTTCTCATTTCCCATTCTCTCTGTTTTTTTTTTTTGGCTCTATTTTCATCCCAAATTGAAGAATGGAGCCCCAAAACTCATTGTACGGAACACTAGTCAAAGACATGAACACCTTGTCACTCCCATATCCACTATCAACCATCATTCGAACACATTCAACTCAATTCCCAGAAATTCTTTACATCAGCGACATAATTTTCGGGGACACCAATGTCCGCCGAGTTAGGCCGGTCATCTCCAACCACAACGGCCTTGTCAAACTACAAGGCCGCGAATGGAACACATTTGTTCGAGATCGCGGGGTTAGAGTTGGAGACATTCTTCTCTTCAAACTCATTTTCCAAATCGCCCCAATCATCAATGACATGATTATCAATGTCACATTAATTCGATTAAACCCCCAAAATTACCTCACTTTCACTCCTCTCTTACCTTACTACAATCAAGAACAATTTCGATTCCATCATCGAAATTGGCAACAACAACAAGAACCAATTTTGTGTGTGAAAAGATTGAGTTTTGGAGATGTGTGTGGTACTCTTGATCATGATCACAAAATTGTTGTGCCTAAAGAAATGTCACAAATGATTATGGCATCAGAATTGGATCTTCTTGATTTGAGAAATGGTAATTTTTGGGTTGTGTTGAGAGACCAAACACTTGCGAATATTAAGATTTTAATGAGTTTGGTTTTGAGTGATGATAATAAGGTTTTGTTTGGAAGTTATAATTGGTTGGGTTTTGTTTATCATCGTAATCTTAAAGCTGAAGATGTTGTTGTCTTCTGTTTTGATCTTCATCAAAGGATTATCTTCACAACTGTTTATCGTTCTCATCAATTTCTTGATTGTATCATTCCACTTCCACCAGGAACTCAAATTATTTTTTTTAAATCTTGATTTTATATTTATGTATTATGATCATTAGCAGTATGTGAAGAACAATGAAATGTTTGAATTGTTAGTAATAGAAGAATATGAATTTTTCTTTATTATAATTTTCAATCATATTGTATGAATTTTTTACCATATTTCTACATACCATGATTAGTTTACCTTTGTTTTATGTTATTATTGTCGTTTTACATGTTTGTTTGTCGTTCGTAGACAATGTATAATTATTCTATTTATTTAGTACATTACATTACATGCTTAAAGATCAATCATGTGATGAGTGAAATGAGGAAACGCTTAAATGGCCATAGGGGGTGCGTGTGTGTTGGAGGTCCTGGGTTCGAGTTCCAGATTATGCATGTTGTAATATATAAACGCTTAAATAAAAAAAAAACGAAATGAGCAAACAAAACACTATTCATTTAATTATTATTATTATTAATATTAGTTCAGGAAAAAAAAATTATTAATAATATTATCTAAAGACATGGCTTAGTTGAGCAACCTCTCATTTTCCCATACTATAGAATTATTAATTTTAAGTTAATTTGGATTAAAAATATTCAGATTGTTAAAAAATTTTCTTAAATTATTGAGATTTTTAGATTTAAAGATTTTTGTCTAATTTTATTAACGAAAGTCTGAAGTGAATGAAAATTTAATAGGTAAAATTCAGTACATGTTAAAGTTCAAGAGGCATGATTTTGTAAATATCAAAGTTTAGAGGCACGATTTAGTATATGGACAATTAGCATATTCGCAAAATCAAATAAAATTAGATAAAAATCCTTAAAACTAACAATCTCAATAGTTCAAGAAATTTCAATGGCCTGAAAAGTTCAGAGGCATGATTTGGTACATGTCAAAGTCTAAGCGGTAAAAATCTTAATTAACCTTAATTTTAATAGCGGTGAAATTTTTCAATCCAAAAATTTTAAGACTATATAAAATTTTGTATTTTTTTAACATGTGGTACAGTGCAGTTTGAACCACAATATCAAAATTTAAAATTACAAACCACACCACACCAAGAAAATTTCAAACCGCTTTTTTTATGGTATGGGCAGGTTACTTTAAGTTAAGAATTTATTGTAATTCAATTCAATTATTGTTAAAATCTAATATTAAGTTTGATTAAAATTTAATTTATTGTAATTAAATTATGCTCAAGTGAAGAGACAATTAGCAAACTTGTTTAATCAAACACACAATGATTTCCCAACTGTTTTTTTTACCTATCTATCCTATTAATCCGGGGTCCAAACATAACTAACATAACTAAAATCTTCAAACTCAAAATATAATACTGTTCATTAAATTCTAAACATAACTAACATAACGGTCAAATGTCAGATATTAAAAGTTAGGTAATATGATGAAAGAATTGGCGCCAAAATCCGTTAAAGACAATTCCAAAGAACAAATCTCACACCATATTATATAAACCAAACACACCACTCTCCAATTTTCCCTTTCACTTTCTCAGAAAAAACACTCCAATTTCCCCTCATTTTCCATCTTATTAATCTTCAAGAACAATGGAGAATAATAATAACAATTCATTGTTTGGAAATGTAGTAAAGAATACCAACACTTTCTTCCTCCCAAATCCACTAGCAACTTCCCTTAAAGCCCTCTCAAATCTCCAAAATGCCACCATTTACATAAGCGACAGAGCTATGGGCATAGGCGATATTCGAATCCTTAAGACGGTGTTCTTGCTTGACGGCCGTGTCAAAATCGAAGGACAAGAATGGGACACATTTGTCAGTGAGCGCGGGATTCGAGTTGGAGATGTTCTTCTCTTGAGAATTTTTTACAACATTCCTTACATAATCAATGTCACATTATTTAGAATAAACCCCCAAAATAACCCAATTTTGATCAATCCTCCTAAACCCCAACAAAATAATGTTCATCATGATCATAAAGATCTTGATCTAAATTTGGGTTTTGAAATCAAACCATTTTTGTGTGTGAAGAAACTGAGTGAGGCTGATTTGAGAAGTGATCATCATCAAATTGAAATGCCTAAAGAGAGTGGAGAAATGGTAATGGAAGAAGCAGAGGATTTGATTGAATTCTTGAAAGGTGATGATTTTGGGGTTGTTGTTAGGGATCAAAACATTGGGGCAATTCAGATTGAGACTAAGTTGAAAATGAGAGATGATGGTGTGGTTTTGTTTGGTGAAAATTGGTCCCAATTGGTTGATCTTCGTGGCCTTAAAGGTGGAGATGTTATTGTTTTCTATGTTGATCTTTGTCGACGTGTCATCATCACAACCGTTTATCGTTCCCATCAAGAACTTGATTTCTTTATTCCATCTCAACCTCATAATCTTGGTGATCATATTCATACTTAGATAATTATATTATGTCATTCTTTTCTTTCATTTGTACTTTGTTTTTGAAGATTCAATAGTCATTTTGATGTTTTGTTTTATATAATTATTGTCGTTTTACAAGTTTTTTTTGTCGTTTTACATTAAATAATTACATGCATGAATGAAGATCAATCAAATGATAATGATGAGTGAGTGAAAGTAGAGTTCATTTAAACTTACTATTATTGTTACACTTAAAATGTTAAATTAGAAGATTTAGTTATTTATTGGGTCTCTATTAAAATGGAGAATAAATTTATATAGTTAACAATTACATATAGATATAGGTAAAACAATTAACAATGATAATCGAGAAGTAATACTTGAAAAGTCAAGTAATTGTTGTGAAAGGTTACTGCAACATGTCTAATACCAACGAAAATGTTAATTATTTTTATTGATTTATAATATATTTTTTTAACAGATTATTTATAATATTTAGTATCATAACTATTACATAAAATTACTATCAATAGTGCTTAATAACAACAAATAGTTTTCAAGAATAATTTTCTTGCTTCATAAGTGCCAATTACAATCTTTTTCTTAATTTTTGCATTTAAAAACACATATCCAATTTTTTTATCTATTTTTTTTCAACATCCCTATGAATTTTTATAATATCAAAAAAATTTAAAATTTTTTGAAATAAATTTTTATCAACACAGCTGGTATCGATTTCTCCCATAAAGGCATTTCAGCTAGCAGGCTTCTTAGCCAACCTGCTTCTTCACTAGTAGAGGCTAGTGCTATCATTTCAGACTCCATAGTGGATTGTGCTAAAATAGTCTGTTTCTTTGACTTCCAAGAAACAGGGCTACCATCTATGCTAAAAATATAGCCACTATTGCTTTGGAGTCATCAGACAAAGTGTTCCAGTTTGCATCACTGTATCCTTCAAGGACAGTTGGAAACCATTGATAATGTAATCCAAGGTTCATAGTGCTCTTAAGGTATCTCATTACCCTCTCAATAGCATGTCAATGCTCTATACTAGGACTACTGGTAAACCTGCACAATAATCCCACGACATAGGCAATGTCGAGTCTCATACAATCAGTGGCATATCGAAGACTGTCAATGATGCTCGCATATTCAGATTGTTTCACATCGTCACTAGTGTTCTTAAATAGATTTACACTTGGATCATATGGTGTGCACGCAGGTTTACAGTCAAAGTAATTATATTTCTTGAGAACCTTCTCAATGCAATGAGATTCATCCAAAGAAATTCTATTTTTAGACCTAGTAATCTTAATACTAAGGATTATATTAGCTTCTTCGAGGTCCTTCATATCAAAAATAACATGTAATAATGGTTTCACAGCATGGATATTTGAACCAAATATAAATAGATCATCCACATATAGACATATAATAGTGCAAATGTCATTTTCAGATTTATAGTAAATGCATTTGTCACTTTCATTCACTTTAAAGCCATGTGAGATAACTAAATTGTCAAATTTCTCATGTCATTGCTTAGGTGTCTGCTTAAGACCACATAGAGATTTATCTAACTTGCAAACCTTATGTTCCTGGCCTGGGATCACGAACCCTTCAGGTTGATCCATGTATATTTCTTCTTCTAATTCACCATTAAGGAATGTTGTCCTAACATCCATTTGGTCATACACAACTAAATTGTGTATAGCAGCTAGTGAAAGTAAAACTCTAATGGATGTAATTCTAGTGACAGGTGAAAAAGTGTCAAGAAAATCTACATTCTCTCTTTGTCTAAAACCATTTGCTACTAAACGAGCTTTGTATTTGTCAACAGATACATCGGGTTTCAATTTCTTTTTCAAAATCCACTTACACCCTATAGTTTTGCAACAATGATGTAGGTTTGTATAATGCCAGGTTTTGTTCATAATAAGTGAGTCCATTTAATCATCAACGGCCTCTTGCCACAGGTCAGCATCTAAGGAAAACAAGGCTTCTTGAGGTTGGCAAGATCCTCCTCTAAGGTGTAAGCGTAAAAATATGAACCAAAGTCTTTATCTATTCTAGCTCTCTTGCTTCTTCTGGGTTCTATTTCATTACTCTCAATGTGCTCATTATTCCTAATTGTAGGAACATTGCTAGTAGATGCGCCCCCACTGTTTCTTAATTTAAAGGAAAATCTATGTTCACAAAAATCAGCATCATTAGATTCCACTATAACATGTGCATTCAGATCATAGAATCTATATGTTTTGCTATTCACCGCATATCCAATAAATACACATTCATAGACTCTACTAGCTAGTTTTATTCTCTTAGGATCAAGAATCCTAACATAAGCTAAACATCTCCAAGTTCTAAAATAAGACACATTTGGTTACCTATTTTTTAAGATCTCATAAGGTGAAATTTTGCTCTTAGATTTAGGAACTCTATTCAGAACATAACAAACAGTTAATAAAATTTCACCCCACCAATGAGATGCAACACTAGAATTCAACAAAATAGTCACAACTAATTCAGTAAAGGTTCTATTTTTTCTTTTTGCTTTACCTTTCATTTCAGTTGAATATGTTGCGATCCTTTCGTGTATTATACCATGTGAATTATAAAATTCAATAAGCAAGTTCAGTTCATATCCTAAACATGTCAAGTGCATCATTTTTATTTTTCATTAAGTACACATAAGTAAAATCGGATCAGTGGCGTGCGTGCGTGCGGTGTGTGAGTTCTTACCCATGCGCACAAAATTGGGTACCCCTTGGGGCCCATACCTAAATCTCAAACTTACACTATATATATATATATATATATATATATATACTTCTAATAAAGTGTTTCTATCCCATGTGATACTCCAATCACTCACACACTTCACTTTTTATTTTTTTACACAATTTCACAAAGTTCCAACAGATTCAATTCTTGAATGGTGATGATTTTGGGGTTCTTGTTTGGGATCAAAGCTTTGGGAAAATTGAGATTGAGACTAAGCTTTGTTGTGTGAAATCTAATATTAAGTTTGACTTTCTTAAGACATATTAAGTTTGATCAAAATTTAATTTATTGTAATTAAATTATGCTCAAGTGAAGAGACAATTAGCAAACTTGTTTAATCAAACACACAATGATTTCCCAACTGTTTTTTTACCTATTTATTCTATTAATCCGGGGTCCAAACATAACTAACATAACGACCATATACAACGGTAATATGATTACACAATTTGGCGCCAAAATCCAAACAATAACTAACATAACGGTAATATAAAAACTAAACACACAACTCTTCATTTTCTTCCCTTTCTCTCTCTTCCACTTTCTTTTTCCCTTTCTTTCCTTTTCCTTCACTATTCATTAAACTCCAAACATAACTAACATAACGGTCAAATCAAATGTCAGTTATAATAAGTTAGGTAATATAATGAAAGAATTGGCGCCAAAATCCGTTAAAGACAATTCCAAAGAACACCATATATATAAACCAAACACACCACTCTCCAATTTTCCCTTTCACTTTCTCAGAAAAAACACTCCAATTTTCCCTCATTTTCCATCTTATTAATCTTCAAGAACAATGGAGGATAATAATAACAATTCATTGTTTGGAAATGTAGTGAAGGACACCAACACCTTCTTCCTCCCAAATCCACTAGCAACTTCCCTTAAAGCCCTCTCAAATCTCCAAAAAACCACCATTTACATAAGCGACCGAGCTATGGGCATAGGCGATATTCGAATCCTTAAAACGGTGTTCTTGCTTGACGGCCGTGTCAAAATCGAAGGACAAGAATGGGACACATTTGTCAGTGAGCGCGGTATTCGAGTTGGAGATGTTCTTCTCTTGAGAATTATTTACAACATTCCTTACATAATCAATGTCACATTATTTAGAATAAACCCCCAAAATAACCCAATTTTGATCACTCCTCCTAAACCCCAACAAAATAATGTTCATCATGATCATAAAGATCTTGATCTTAATTTGGGTTTTGAAATAAAACCATTTTTGTGTGTGAAGAAACTGAGTGTGGCTGATTTGAGAAGTGATCATCATCAAATTGAAATGCCTAAAGAGATTGGAGAAATGGTAATGGAAGAAGCAGAGGATTTGATTGAATTCTTGAAAGGTGATGATTTTGGGATTGTTGTTAGGGATCAAAACATTGGGGGAATTCAGATTGAGACTAAGTTGAAAATGAGAGATGATGGTGTGGTTTTGTTTGGTGAAAATTGGTCCCAATTGGTTGATCTTCGTGGCCTTAAAGGTGGAGATGTTATTGTTTTCTATGTTGATCTTTGTCGACGTGTCATCATCACAACCGTTTATCGTTCCCATCAAGAACTTGATTTCTTCATTCCATCTCAACCTCATCATCTTGGTGATCATACTTAGATAATTATATTATGTCGTTATTTTCTTTCATTTGTACTTTGTTTTTGAAGATTCAATAGCCATTTTGATGTGTTTAGACCTTTGTTTTATATAATTATAGTTCATTTAAAATTACTATTATTGTTATACTTAAAATGTTAAATTAGAAGATTTGGTTAGTTATTGGGTCTCTATTAAAATGGATATAGTTAACAATTACATATATAGATATAGGTAAAACAATAATTAACAATGATAATCAAGAAATAATACTTGAAAGGTCAAGTAATTGTTGTGAAAGGTTAATTATTTTTATTGATTTTTAAAATTTAGGTATAATAACTATTACATAAAATTATTAACCATCTATAGTGTTTGAAAAGTATATTTTTCGGTGTTATATCGTAATTGATGTAATTAAGTAATGCGAAACACTAATAATTTTTATGAAAATAATTTTTAAGAAATATCACTAATATAATTGTAAGACATCACTTATAGAACTTATAAAAGGTTCTAAACGCTACTAATGATTAATAACAATGCTAGAAACAACAAATAGTTTTGCATTCGAAAATGAATATTTAGTTTTTATTTCTATTTTTTTTTTCATTATCTATGTGAATTTTTACAATAGTATTAAAAATGAACAAGTGTGGTAAATTAAAATACATAAACTTGTTATTAACAAGAGATTGTAAAAATAAAAAATGAAAATAGTTTTACAAAATGAAGAAGCAGAGGATTTGATTCAATTCAAAGCATTAGGAAAATTCAGATTGAGACTAAGCTGAGATTGAGAGGTGATGGCCTAGAAGTTGGAGATGTTATTGTCTTATGTGTTGATCTTTTTCGACGTGTCATCATCACAACCGTTTATTGTGCTGATCAAGATCAAGATTAAGATAATGCTACTAATTAATTTTAATTATTATGTCGTTAATGTAACTGTTGTCGTTTTGCCTGGTTTTATTGTTATTTCAGAATTTAGAGTTTATTTATATCTATTTGACACAAAAATCTATAGTTTTTTTTTTTTTTTTTTTATGAAAAGCGTACTTATATTAGATTAGAAACTGTTAGACCTCCCTGTCATTACAAAATATAATTTCAGGCAAAGAGGAAATCGGCACAAAAATCTACAGTGGTTCAAGTATATATTCACCTTAAAAATGATTATGAATTTACCTTTTGTAAAGTCATAAGTCATAATAGAGAATTAGATATTGTTACAAATTGGTCGATAAATTATAATGATTATACTTAATTATTGAGAGAAATCAACCATTGTACTTAATTAATTACTAAAGGCAATTAGCATGTTGCATATATTGTCCTCAAATTACTTTAAAAGCAATACTGATTTAAGGAATATAATATCTATGTTATATTTCTTGAACTTACGTTAAATAAAAAAAAATACATTTTAAAAAATATACATAGATTTTTTAATAATTTTTAAAAATATCATTTATTTTTATAATAAGGGCCTAAATTTTTATTTTGACTCACATGATAGGCGTTTGGTTGGAAAGAATGAAAATATAGGAATAGGAATAAGAATGTGAATAGGAATAGAAATGGAATGGAATAAAATTTAAAATGCATAAAAAAATTTGATAAAAAAATCATTATTTTTTTTTCTTGTTACATTGGAATGGTCATTCCTTTCTTTTTAAAATGGAATAGCCATTTCACCAAAATGGTAGAAAGAGCATTCCATTGGAATGCCATTCCAATACTTTAAAATACAACCAAACAAAGGAATGGAATGAAAATTGTTTCCTTTCCATTCCATTCCATTTTATTATCTCCAACCAAACGCCACCTAATGTGAGGTACTTACGGAAGTTTTAAAAATATAAATTAAGTATTATTAATGTAATAAATTAAACTTAAATATTTATTTGCAACTTAATTTTTTTTTTTATTATTGAAGAGTTAGTATATATATTACGGAATACGATTTTGTCCCGTGATGTACTTTCACGGAATATATTCCGTGGTACATTAGATGGGTCTCGGGTACATTAAATGAGTGTTAAGGTACGTTTCTACTTTTTAACCTTAATTACCCCGAGATCAATCTCAACCGTCAGATCAAATAAGTCTCTCATCTGACGGCTGCCATACATCACGGAATGCATTTCGTGAAAGTACAATCAACGGGACAAAATCATATCCCTATATATTACATCTATAATCAAAAGTTAAAACTAAAATATTAAATTATTCAAAACTTTATTATTCGTTATGACAAATGACAACTCTTGCCATCACGGTTAGCCTAATCAGTAGCTTGGAACATTACATAAAGCATATTTAGCAAATTAATTATCTAAGAAAAAAATATTTGAGGAGGAATTTAAATATCTTAATTAATTTATTTTACCATCTTAATTAATTTGTAATAATTTTATTCAAAAAAAAATTGTAATAATTACTATTCTTTTTTCTACAATTATTAATAATTAGCAAATTAATTGTCTTAAAAAAAAAACAGCAAACCTTTTATTTATTAACAACGATTTAACTATACATATAAAATTTGCTTCTCAAAAAATTAAAGAAAAAGAGAAAAGAAAAAACGACAAGATTGAAATCAAACGACACTATTGAAGAAAAACGACAAAAATGTTTAGGGAGGAATTTGAAAATCTTCTTCTTCATCAACACGATAAACAGTAATGATGATAACATGTCGAGGAAAATCAACACAGAAAACGATCACATCACCTTCTTCGATACTCCGTTCATCGACGAATTTCGACCATTTATCATCCAAATACACTGCTTGATCATCATCATCATCACCGTTCTCGGATCTCAAACTCTTCTTCAGCCTCGTCAGAATCTGTATATGTTCATAAGTCTGATCCCTAACTCGAACCACAAAACTATCTGTATCAATCAATTCAATCTCATCAGGAAGCTCCAATCGATCTCCGCTCAGATCTTCTTCGCTCAATTTCTTAACACACAGAAATTGCCGATTCTCATTTTGATCTCGATCTTGATTTTCATCTTGATATTGAGGCAGGGGAGGAGTGAGAGTACGGTAGTAGTTGTTAGATTGGGGATTTAACCTGATTACAGTAACGTTAATGATGTTAGGAACGTTATGAACGATTCTCAAGAGAAGAACGTCTCCGATTCTGATTCCTCGATCTGCTACGAAAGAGTTCCATTCTGGTCCTTCGATCTTGACGGAAGTGATGTCGCCGTTATTGCCGGTTGAGAATACCGGAGTAACGCTGCGGACGCCGATTTCTGAAGCTACGTCGCTGATGTAAACGGTTGATCTTTGAACTGGCGGAAGAGAATCGATTGAAGTTGCGAGTGGATTTGGGAGAAGGATGTTGTTGATTTCCTTGACTAGAGTTCCGAACAGGAGATTTTTGTCTTCTTCCATTTTCTTGAAATTCAATCAACAATGGAGTCTTCGAGAAAATGAAAGAGAAAGTTTCAGAGAGAGAGAGTGAGATAAATGAAGAGTGTTTTGGTTTATATATGTATGAGATTTATGAGAAATGTTTGTTTGAATTGGATTTTCTTAACTGATTTTGGCGCCAATTTGTTAGGATTTGGGAATCAAAACAGTTATGTTAGTTATTTTCATTACTCTGCCCTTTTATTCAAAGCCACCTTTTCTTTCTTCATTTCTTTATGAGCATTGATATTAGGCACTAGTGGTGCCTAGAACTTTCTCGACATATCGCATTGCGATTAGCTACCGATACTCCATAAAAGCTATTATATTAAATTATATGGAATTCGATACTTAGTTGGACCAATAACGATACTGACACATAAGAAGGTATTAGGTATCACTAGTGCCCTTTAGCATTTCTCTTTTAATATATGCAATATATCATAGTTTTTTTCAGAAGAAAAACTATGTTATTATAAATTATAACAATATTATATTATAAGGAGTAATATTAAGATGATGATTTGGAAGAGTCTTCAACATCAAAATATAGATTTCAAAATGGTACTAATTACAAAAAAAAAAAAAAAAACTGCGCCAAAATTTAGTAAGTTCAAATTCAAAATTTAAAGAGCATTGTTATTAGGCACTAGTAGTGCCTAGCACCTAGGGCCGGCCCAAGCATTTTAGGGATTTTGTGCGAAATTTTAAAATTGGGCTCTTTAGAAATAAAAAACCGTGTATATTAAGACCACAATTCTATTACTAGCCTTTTTTCTTTTAAGATTCGTTCATTAAATTTTCAATTATAAATTTTTTATATATGTATATATAATATAAAGAAAAAGAAAAAAAATGTAGGCATTTTCTTTTAAAAAAAAAAATATTAGGCCTTAAAAAAATGGGAGTCTTGTACAATGGCCCTAGTTGTTTGGGTCGGCCCTGCTAGTACCTTTTTATAGGTGGTACCTCACGATTGATTAGCGATATTTCCTAAAAGCTATTTTCTTAAGTTATATTGGACTCGATATTTTCTTAAGTTTGCCATATTTATTAGGGTAAATAACATTTTAGACCCTGTGTTTTGCAAAAGTTACTGATTTGACCCTTTGTTTTGTTAAACGACAAAATCGACTCTGCATTTTCCAAAACTATAAAAATATGACCCTGAGGCTGAGCTCAATTTTTAATAATTTTTTTTAAATATAAATAACTTGAAGATAATTTCTAATACGAATAGATGCAGAAAATATAATCAATTTTGTCATAACACCTCTAAATCAAATTATTATTAAATTTTATTTTGACAAAAATTTTAGAAAATACAGTACAATTTTAGAAAATACAAGTCTATTTTGTCATTTAACAAAACAAAAGTTCAATTAATAACTTTTACAAAACTAAAATAGTATTTACTCTATTTATTAGCAATTCTCAAATTTAAATCTAAACTTTATATAAATATAAATTCGAAAGAAAAATAACTAACATAACGGTTTTGCTCAAAATTGGCGCCAAAATCATATCATCAAAACATTCAATCTTAATTTTCAAGAACAATGGAGAGTAACAATTCATTACTGTTTGGAAATGTAGTGAAGAACATCAACAACTTCATTCTCCCAAATCCAATGGCAAATTCCATTGAATCAATCCCAATCATCATCAGCGACAGATTGTTAGGAGACAACAACATTCGCAGTCTTACCCCGGTTTTCACACCCCTACCACCGGACCAAGGCGGCCGCGGTTTTCTCAAGATCGAAGGACCCGAATGGAACTCCTTCGTCCGAGATCGCGGAATCAGAGCCGGTGACGTTCTGCTCATGAAACTTGTTCATCAAATTTCCCCAATCATCAACATGATTATCAATGTCACAGTGATCCGATTAGATCGCCGTAGTAATCGAACTCTGATTCCTCCTCTGCCTCCTCCTCCTCAAATTGATCAACAGCGATCGTCATCTTCATTTCTGTGTGTGAAGAAATTGGACGAAGCAGAGATCGGTATCGATCGAATCCAGATGCCGAGAGAGATCGGAGAAGGAATAAGGAGTCATGGAGATTTGATCGATTTGAAAGAGGATCGATTCGAGGTTGTTGTGAAAGATCAGACGGTTGAGAATATCGAGATTTTGACGAAGCTGAAATTGAGATCAGAATCAGATGATGATGGTGAGATTTTTTTGGGAGATGATTGGTTGAAGATTGTTGATGATCGTGGTCTTAGAGCTGGAGATTTGATCGTGTTCTGTTTCGATGTTGATCGGAGAATTATTACTATGAATGTTTATCGTTCTCATCAACAACATGATTTCTTTATTCCATTTCAACCTCAAGCTATACTCAACTCTGAACTTGTTTATGTTTAATTACTTAATTAATTAAATCTTCATCATAATTAATTAAGTTTTGATTAGATAATTAGTAGTACATATATGTATAGGATTAATTCTTTAGTGAAAATTTAGGATTTGCATGAAATGTACATATTATTTTGGGATTATTTCACAAAAACATAAAAACAACAACAAAAAAAAAAATTACAAAAATGCGGTTTCACGGAATTTTAAATATTTTTACGATTTTTTTTATTTTATTTACTAAAAATAAGTTTTTTTATGTTGTAATCTTATTAATTTGTTGTTGATTTTTTGTTGTTATTTTCATGTTACTTTTATGTAGTATTTTTGTTGATTTTATGTTGTTTTCGTATTATTTTTTGGAAAACTGTAAAAATGTAAAAAATCATTATTTAAATGTAAAAATGTAATTAATTTATAGAAAATAGTGCCTTATGAAATTATTCATATTATTTATTGTGTTTTAATTTACATCATTAAATCTTTAGAATCATATAATATTTCTTGTGATAAACTAGGTTTCAAGCTTTGAGTTTGATCTTAAAGGTTTTGTCTAAACAACATGTCGTAGCTTTGAGTATGATCTTAAGGTTTGTCTAAACGACTAGTCGTGGTTAGATTAACTAGCTTGTAGATTGGCAAAATGAAAACATATTATTAATTTGATTAATTTGTTGCAATATATATATTACCAAATCTTAAGAATCATATGTTATTTTTCAATATATATATTTATATATATATTAAAGTCTTTACAAGCAAAATAGGAATATAGGTGTTACCTAGCTATGAATAGAAAAAACGACTTGTCGTTAGATCAACTATAGCTTGTACATGATACAAATTACAATATTGGCAGAATATTATGTTACTCTTAATTATTATGTCGTTTTTTGGGATTAATTAGTAGTAATGAATTAATGACCTATTTCTAAATGTTATTCAAATATTTTTTTTATACAAAACAGTAACACCCCTGAATTTTGAAAAATACAGTTCGTGTATTATATTAAAAATTAAAATTAAAAAAAAAAAAATAGACAAAGAAGTAAAAGAATGGTTGTTTGTGTTGGATTAAAATCCTGTTGTGGGCACATATGTATAATGTATATTCTATTATAAAGTGTGATACAAAATTAAGTGACCAATTATATTATGGGTATCAAAAGGATATTAAATTGTCTTAAAAATAATGTGTAGATAACATAAGTTAATTTACAATTTGTTGAGGGGCCAAATTATAAATACCCAAAACTCATTCTAAGATGAGTCTAGTGGTCCCCAAGAAACCCTAGAATTTCTGTATTCTCTCCTTCTCCATCAGAGAAAATACCTAAGAAAATAGTATTCTTAGAAGATCAAAACCTTCTCTGCAATCTCCAACAATGGCTTCAGGTTAGTGTTTCCGCTCATCTTTTATCATCTTCTTCTTTAATTTAATAAAGGTTTTATATATTTATGATTTAGGATTTTCTATATTAAAGCAATTTTAGGAATATGTTTAGATCTGTGATTTATATATTTCTTGAGTGTTTTATAAACCCTAACAGTTTGACCATATGGTGTACTGGTAAAGATACTTTTATGAGTATTCTTTTAGCCACATCCCGGTTTATTCATTTTTTAAGATACTATCTTGTTGTAACGGTGTAATCTTTTAATATTATAATGTAAATATTGATTACTATTTATATTGTACCAACAATTTGACTAAAAATGATTTATGGATACTATGTACAAAATGAAATTCAATTTGTTTTTTAGGAAATGTCTCAATTATCTACAAGTGTCGTGTGATTTATCAAATTTAGACACATATCTTGAAGAAGAAAAAGAAAATCAATGAGGTTATATTCACTAATGTTGTACCCCGCTCTTCCACTTTTCGGGCAGCCACACATTAATATGATATTTCTGTTTTTAGTTTAACCCTTCACGGTTTTGTTTTTGGCACATTTTCAGAAGACCAGAGTACGTGAAACACTTATATTTAGGCAGCTCTTATCTATTATCTATTCTTCCGATGTGGGACTTAAATTGATACCCAACAACTAATTCATATCATGTTCTCAATATTTCATGAGAAATAGTCTGGTTATTACTTTTCTTATACTTAAATTGATGAAATAGAAAGAGTTGAAAAATTGGCCGAATTGCTTGTAAGTATAATATAAAAATATCTTCATTATATAAGAAAAGAATATAAATAAATAAATATCTTCATGAAAGAGACTAAAAAAGGCAACTTGAGAAAGCTTCCAAAACTAGATATTATGGTATGGCAAAGATGGCACGTACGTAGGGTATATAGGGTGACCCTCCAAATAATTTTTTTCAATTATTATATTTTACTAAAATATTATGAATTAATATTGATCACTACTTGCTTCAATAATTAATAAATAAATAAATAAAGTATGAATAACTATTTGTGCCATTTTTTTATGATTTTGATTTTAGTAAGTTTGTTTTTTAATCATTTCATATACTATTATTTTTAACTTTTTTTCTATTTTGACGATTTAAGTTACTCATTAATGTATGAGTTGTAATGTAAATTTGGGTTGCGATTAAAATTACTCCATGTACTTTTGTATAAATACAAAAAATTGCTTTTAAATATACAAATAAAAAAAAAATTGAAAAAATTTAGTGAAAAAAAAGACTTTTAGCAAAATAAGTTTGAAATAATCAAATAATTTCTAAAAACTTTGTTTTTAATTTCATAATTTCTAGAAATTTTGAGATTTCTTCATTATTTGACAAATGAGTACATTTGCTATTTTGTCAAACTCAAAATTGTATTCCCATAAAAGAAAACCTAATTATAGACGATGACCTCAACCACATAATAAGAAAATATATATATTAATAATTAATAAACAAAGATAAAAAATCAGGGTAAGTTAATATTATTATAAATGAGTGATAAAAAAATTATTATTCAGATTATTTTGCCAAACGGTATTTTTTCTAAAATAAAATAATAATGTGGTAGTGGTATTACACTATATAAATATTAAATATAAATAAAAATTCATTAGAAAAACTCCTCTATTTTAAAAGCATTTACGTCATGCATGGGACTTGATTAAATTACACAAGAATATAGAGAATATTCCTCTATTTTATTCCCATCTTAGAAATTAAACTATATAATTCAATTTACTATTTGTTACTTTTCTCTCGTTCTGTAATTTACGGTGTAAATACTTATATTTAAAAGTTATTATATTAAATTATATGACACCTAATAATTAATTATACTAATAACGATATGACAATCACATTTCTCTTTTATTGAAGGATAAATAGTGGCATAAGTACTCAAATTTTTGAGTTTGTAAGCTGCATAAACTCTATTTTAAATTTATTAAGAAAAAAATTATAAGTAATTGATGCTACATGTTTTCGTCCAGACCAAATGATCTAAAATCTTAATCTTATATAGGCTCTATATTTAATTTAATAATTTTAGATATTTATACCGCTATTTACCCTTTAATTAATAAGGGAAATTTGAATTTCCATACTTACAAAATCCCATTATTTTTTTCCTAAATACATACTTACTAAAATTGCTAATATATGCCAATTTTACTAATTTTCCAAAACTAACCCTCCCATTTGAATTCAACTCTCAGCCGACTCTCTCTCTCTCAACTCACCAACACCCCACGCCACCCATCAACCCCAAACGGTGACCCACGAAACGTTCACCCACGCTCAACCCCAACCCCAAACTGTCACCGATGCTCAACCCACGAAACCCGAAGAAAACCCCAACAACCCCAGCCCCCCAACCCCTCTCTCTTCGTCTCTCAAAAACTCGGAAAAAAAAAAAAACTCCAGTGGTCCGATGGTCGGACCATGGGGTCCGATGGGGTCCGACCATCGGACCCAACCCCTCTCTCTTCGTCTCTCTCAAACTGGAAAAAAAAAAAACTCCATCGTCCGATGGTCGGACCACGGGTCCGATGGGGTCCGATTTGGTCGGACCCCATCGGACCCCATGGTCCGACCATCGGACCCAACCCTCTCTCTTCGTCTCTCTCAAACCGGAAAAAAAAAAGAAAAAAAAAACTCCAGTAATGGTGTGTAGTGACTCAGAGAAGCGGAGGAGCAGTGTAGAGTGAGAACTGAGAAGGGTAAGCTTAGGTTTAGACTAATGAACAGACTGAGAGACTTTACCTTCAAGCCCGGCCCATTCAATTTGAAGACATAATTGACTTTGACTTTGGTTTTTCAACTGTATATAATAGTTTTTTTTTCCTTCGGAAATGGAGTAAATACTGTGTTTTTTTTTTTACCCAGTTTTAGAGAGACGAAGAGAGAGGGGTTGGGGGGATGGGGTTAGTTTTGGAAAATTAATAAAATTGGCATATATTAGCAATTTTAGTAAGTATGTATTTAGGAAAAAAATAATGGGGTTTTGTAAGTATGGAAATTCAAATTTCCCATTAATAATAGGGGATTATTTTACAAATACACAAAAAGAATAAATTTTTTTACAAAAATACGGTTGTACGGAATTTTAAATATTTTTGTGATTTTTATGATTTTATTTACAAAAAATACTGTCTTTTTATGTTGTACTCTTGTTACTTTGTTGTTAATTTTTTGTTATCTATAATTATTTTTAGTTATTATTTTGATGTTGATTGAATGTTATTCTCCTATTACTTTTAAGTAGTTTTGTTATTGTTTTCGTTTTGTTTCTATAAAAAAACGTAAAAATTAAACTTAAAAAATATAATTTTTTTTAAAAAAAATAATATTTTATGTAATTATAGCTAATAATATCTATACATATGATTCATTAGTCCATTGAAGTTACCGAACAACAAATTAAACATCGACACGTGTACAAACACCAAATAACATTTATACAAAAATAGAAATATAATTTATATTATTATTATTTTTATTTAATAAGCGAAATTGCATAAAGATGGTCTCTGTGTAGATTCATTGAACCTGGACACCCTTTACTTTTTAGCCCTATAAAAACCCCTCTTAATTCAACCAATAATTAACCACACATAATTTTCACTTAACAAAATTCAAGAAGAAGAAGAAGAAGAACATAACAATGGCGGTGACCAAGCCAACTAATAATGAGTCCTTCGAAGACCAGACTTCGCTCATGAAGAGGAACCAGGAGCTGGAACAAGAGCTGAGCCGGAGCCGCGAGAGAGAGGAGGAGATGAGGAACGAGCTTCTCAAAACTTGGCAGCGGCTTCGGATAGCTGAAGACGCCGAGGAAATGCTCTGTTCTCAGCTCGGCGAGCTCGAAGCTGAAGCCGTCGATCAGGCGCGTGCTGACCACGCGAAGATCGTCTCCCTCGTTAAGCAACTCTCACGCGCTCAACAGCTCCTTCAAGCTGCCTCTATTTCGATCTCTCTCTGATGATGATGATCATATGATCTTGACACGTGGAATAATCTGAGCCGTTTGTTTTTAAAGGCCCTCGTTATTCTCTTTATTAGTTTGATTTTTGATTAATGATTTGTATAATTTACAAGAGCTTTTTTCTTCTGTAAATTGTATGTAAAATCTGAATTTTGTAAAATAAGAAACTATATGTCTTTTTTATTTTCTTTTAATTAATTAATGTTTAGTAATGTTATCAGATTATATATATTACAAATTTCAGTAATTAATTAACGAGAAATATTGATTATAATTTATATATAATAATTAATTAATTAAGAGTATTATTATTAGTTGGTTGAATGTGAAGATGAAGAAAATGAATTGTAGCCAAAATCACATTACGTGCAAATTTGATATTTGACCTTGAATTTTGGTCCTTACTTACCAGCCAATTCATGCCATAATAATAGATTTTTATGGATCATTGGTTAAAAATTGAAATGTTATTTTCAGGGTTTTTGAGAAGTTTAGACAAAGTGTACGCATTTTTAGTCCTATATCGACCTAATTGACACTTAACAACTAAAAAAAGATATCATTATAACAAAATAAGGTACTTTTGCTGTTATTTTTTTTATTAAGATCATATGTGTTTAATCGTAAGATAAGATGTTTTCATCGCCACTTTATTTTATTAAGATTATATGTATAACAAATATAAATATTAAAGAATTTCGTCGCAACTATCCTTTAAAATATTGTAAAATATCATCCAAAAAAATTTGAAATTAGAACTTGCAAACATAAACAAATGCATAGATACCCCTATTTTTAGGTTCCTCTAAAAATATAAATAAAAATAAAAATTTGCTCCAAAAAATATACAAAATGTAATTTCCATTATTGTTGGACTTTGGCCAATGGAAACTCTTAATTTTTTATTTTGAAATTTGTACATTTGACCCACCATGTTCGTCTGTAAAAACAATAATCAAAATGATATTAAATTTTTAAATTAGATTAAATAAAAATATAACCTTTTCTTAATGTGGACGGCTGAGCTTTGAGTTGTAAATATTAAGAAAGTAATTATTTATTTTAGTCATATTTATTAATTAATAATTCTGTAATCCATATACTTTACCATAAATAGCCATAATATTAAGGCTAATTAGTAAATTTTCTCCCTGAACTTTGACATGTAGTAAATCGTGCCTCTTGAACTTTTTTTACCGTTAAAAATTCCCTCGAACTATTGAGATTGTTAAATTTAAGGACTTTTGTCTGATTTCATTCAATTTTACTGTTTCAGTGATTGTTTATGTACTAAACCATGCTCCCCAGATTTTGATATCTACCAAATCATGCCCCTCAAACTTTAATATGTACTAAATCATGCCCCTTGAACTTTCATCCATGTTAAATTTTTTTTACTAAAATTAAACAAAAGTCCTTAAATTTAACAATCTCAATAGTTCAGGAGGAATTTTTAACGGCCAAAAAAGTTCAGGGAGCACGATTTAATACATGTCAAAGTTCAAAGGGAAAAATTACTAATTAGCCTAATATTAAATCTAAAACTTGTACAAATATTTAAATATATATTATATAAAAATAATATACAATAAAAAGTTTAAACTTTATTATCGTCACATCTACAAATTTGAAGTTGTGTATGGTGGGCGAACTAACCTATAAATTTAAGTGTTTAAATTTGTCTATGCTTATGAATTATTTTGTATGGAATGATTTATGATTAAGAAAAATTAAAATTTTATAATATCTTTTATCTTTAAAATAATTTAACTTTTAACTTTTCAAAATAATGGCTACCCAAATCAAAATTTAGTTGATATAGTATGGAGTGATTACTATTTTCTTGGTACTGTAATAAAAACCAGTACAAGCAGCCTAGCAAAGTTAAACTATCGATGTGGTTCACTCAAGATCCACATTATTCAAAACTTGGTGATTCACAAGACAATTTTGGTCAATTCCATACATAGGCGGGCTAAGTCTGTGTCAAGGGCCAACATTTTCGGAAGCCCAAAATAAAAAAAAAATAAAAAAATTTATTAAGCTTTTATTTTAATAAAATTTAAGTGTATTATAAACTACAAATATCCATAGGTTAGTTAGCTGAAGTGTTTGGCATAATATTCAAAATCATAGTTTAAATCCCATATATTTTCAGGACTGGCCCTGATTCCATAACAATAAGAAATGTATCAAAGAAAAAATTTACTAACACACTATAGTATAATACAATACAAGCTTATAAATATGATAGCAATATTACTGTTTAAGTTGTGGAAATTAAGAATTATCAATAAGGAACAACTCAATGAATTTAGTACTGCAAATTACAAAAGAAAAACATACTCAAAGTTAGTTTAAATTTCCTCACTATATTATCAAAGCTTTCATCAGCTATTTTTCATTATATATTTATTAGCTGAACTCAAAAGTACACTTTGATCTCTTGAAATCACATATGCAAGAGCTACAATAATTAATTAAAGAATTGAAAAGTGTATAATTTATGTATATATGCAATGTAATGTAATAATGTACTCATCTGTACCATATCATATTCAGTCTTTGCTAAAGCTCAACTTTGAAAGAACAGCAGCTGCTTGATCACCACCCAACAAGAAATAAGGATGCCTCAATGCAGCAGAAGCCGATAATCGCCCTCTTTTAAGGTATCCTCCTCTTTCGGAGATTAGTTTTGTTGCTAGATCCCAACCTCGACCCGAATCAAGATCAAGAATCGTTAAATCAGGCAATCGACGAGTGTATTCTCTCCATCGGATTAAATCATAGTTGAATGTTTTTAGCTCGGAATTGAAGTTCTTTAAGCCAGCTGATGACCTTAATGTTGGTACTGCCATTTGCATCAGTACAATTCCAGCAGAGTACATATCAAACAGATCAGGACTATTCAGCTGCAAAAGTATGATAAAAAGCATTAACAACTCGATTTAATTAAAAAAAACATGCCTCCTGAACTATTATCCATATTAAATATTTTTTCTGAACTATTACTATAAGGAAAATGCTAAACTTTCCTTATATAATTAGTAATTTTATCCTCGAATTATGACAACTATTACATTTGCCATCTAAATTATTACTAACGCCAAATTGTGAATATGATACTCGTCATATTTTGGAGGGTAAAATTACTAATGATGTAAACAAAATCTACCAAAAAATACTGTTAGTATTGAGGATAAGGTGAATGAGGTTTTATCTCAAAATGTGGGATTCTCTAATATTCTTTGAAGATAGTAGCTATTTTATTTGCTCACCACAACTCGATCATAAGCAGCCTTTTTTTTTTAGTCTACTTCGATCGAATTTTTTTTGTTTATTTTTGCCCTCATACCATGTTAGAATTTAGAATAAGATGAATGAAGTTCTATCTTAAAACTAATTGGTAATGAGAGGAGTAGCTCGTTCATTTTATATATTCCACTATCTTTCCATACATCAGTAATACGAGACTCTCTAACAAATACTTATTTATTCTTTTAACGGTTACGAAATCACAATACCTGCCAAAGAAAAGGAGAAAGTAAGGCTGCAATAGGCTCAGGAGGAGGACTCGGTGTCTCCTCCGGCATGACATATAACTCAGGAGGACAATAATCAGGATCAAGGAGGCCGCGATTAGGGACATAATTTTTGCCTATTCTAAGATCTGTTGCAGCACCGAAATCTATGAGCTTAATCTGTCCTCGTTTCGTTACCACTAAGTTAGCTGGCTTTACATCGCGATGAACAATGCCGGTGTCATGGATTTTCTTTAAGGAAGTAATAATTTGACGCATAATTTGCTTGATTATCAATGCACTGCGTTTTACTGAGTCCACTCCTTGCAAAACTTGTCCAAACATGACAGATTCTAAGTTGAATGGAAAGTTTCTCTCCCTCATGTAATCCAACAGACTTTGATCACCCTGTTTGGTAAATGGTAAATATATTATCATTTAGCCTATGAGTAAAAAAAAAAGAAAGGAAAATTATGTACCATGGAAGAATGTACCTCAAATTTCCAAACAAGCCATTTCCCACCTTTTGTGAACTGAGAATTGGTTTTGTCAGAAACAAAACTGCCAAGAAATTCAGCACATGTTTCAGGTGCTGCTCTTGAGAGTCTATAGTTAAACCATTCTTCAAAATCAGCACACTCATCAGCCCCTTTCACTCCAACTTTTACCTGCAAATTCTCACTAATAAGAAATAACACAAAACAATTCACAATTCCTATTTGGATATGTAGTTAAAATAAACAATAAATAAACTCCAAAAATCCCAACACTACCCAGTAGCAAGAAATTTCAACTAGACTGAGAAATCAGGGAAAAAATTGTTCTGATAGATTGTAATAAACTCAAAATAGGAATTAAGGTTGCGTTCGGTTTGAAGTAATGAATGAAAAAGAATCAATTTTTATTTCAGATTGCATTTTAAAGTATTGAAATATCACTTTCTACTATGACTATTCGGAAAGACTTCCATTTCAATGCAAGATAAAATAAAGAATAAATTTTTTGTCAAACTTTTTCTTTTTATACATTTTAAATTTTATTCTAATGTTATCATTTCTCTCCAACCAAAACTAAACATTGGTTGAAATGTAAACAAATACTAAATAAACTCTAAAAGTTCCAATACAACAGTTGCAAGAAATTTCAATAATTGGACATAACTATTAAAAATTTCAACTTTAAAAGTCCATTGAGAAATCAAGGGCATAATTATTTGAAATCAAGTATATAGAAATATAGATTAGTTACACCTCATATCCAACACATTTTGTATTTTTACCACCCTAATAATTACACTACATAGTAAATATACAGTTGCTTTCAAACAAACCGAAAACAATGCAAAATAGCCATAAAATGCAAGAAATTTGAATAAAAAGAATTTATTTAGATTAAGTATAGAGAAATATAGAACTAGTTACCATTTTAAGAATGACTTTTTCCTTGAACCTACTATCCAACCTGTTTGTTTTAGCTTTACCCCTCTTTTTTTCAAGAGTAACATTTTTAGGTACAACAGCACCAGCATAAACAACCCCAAAAGACCCTTCACCCAATTTCTCACCCACAACAAAATCAGTCCTCTTCAAATTTCTTCTCCCAATCAAACTATTGAAACCCAATTGAAGAGGAGCAAGAAGGTAAGAATCAATGGCACCCAAAAGCACACCAGGCCTTGCAGTCAAGTAAATCCAAATGATTCCAGCAAAAACAACAAAACCCCATTTTTGAGTTTCTGACAAATCCTTTGTAATCCTCTCTAATTCCAAGTAATAGTAAGTTTGGTCCAAATCCAAATGGAGAACCTCTTCCAATTGTTGAGGGATATCTCCAACTCCAAATAATGCATTGCATTTGCACCTTAAGGTTAAGTTGTTGTTATAATTATTATTCTTGATGAAAGTGAGATGGTTTGTTGTAGTGTTTGGGAAGAAGCAAAAGTTGTTGTTGTTATTATGTTTGAGTGTGGTTGAGGTTGGAGATGGTAAGCTCATGGTCATGGCCATGGATGATGGTTGGTTAGGTTGGGGTTGAGCATGGCAAAGTTTTGTGCACAAATAACAATTTGATAGTATAGAATAGATAAGGTAACTTAACGTAAAGAGTGGACCACGTTCGTTCTACTTTTATCCAAGAAAAATATATCTATATATATATTTGGAAATTCTAAAATTTCAATGATCAAAATAGTTTTAATTTTGATTTTTTTGTAATATGAAAGTGTATAATGTAATAATAACAAGTGTAAAAATAAAAAAAAAAATTATGTGTTAAAGTATTTTTTAAAATTTTTAATCTATTATGTAAATTTTTTTATATTTTAATTATGTGAGATGTCTTATAATTTTTTCTTAAAAAATAAAAAATAATTTACAATAAAATTTAAATAATTACTTACCAAGCAATGTAAGAAAAAACAATCACTTATTCAATAAAATATTTAAATTTTATCAACCCTATGTAAAATTCTCTAAAATTTAAACCTTAACCTTAAATAAGTATAACTTACTAAAAAGTTCTTATTAGCAACGGTTCTTTATTGAAGACTGTCTTAAAATTTATTTATTTATTTATTTTGAGCACGATGTCCTATAATTTATTTCAAAAATTAAACATAAGAATAAAATTGAAATATAATTTTACCCGATGAATTTTGACATATATCAAATCATATTTTTAAAATTTTTCAAGTTGTTAAAAATTTTACTGAATTGTTGAAATTATTAGATTTAAGAACTTCTGTCCAATTTCATTTAATTTTACAAATGTGACGATTGTCCATATATTAAATCATGTCCTTAATTTGATATCTACTAAATCATACTCGTAAGGGTTCGTTTGGTACGCCGTATTACATCGTATTGTATTGTATAGTATTATATTAAATTGTATTTCATAAAATATTTTTATGTAAAATTATATGTGGTATTGAATTGTATGAGCTTCATCTATATAATATTTTAGTATAAATTAAAATTTAATATAGTATTATATAAAAATATGATATATAATCATATTCAATATAATACAATACAATACGGCCCAATACAACATATATTTTTAATAATCCTTAAATCTAATAAAAATACTTAAATTCAATAATTTCAACAATTAAAAAAATTAACAAATGTGAAAATTCAAGAGGAAATTAGTCTATAATTTATTTCCATTATTTTTTTATTTTTATTTTTTTCATTTATATTTATAATAACAGAAGAAGCAAATACGTCAGGAAACGAAATTGCAAAAAAATCGTGTGTAGCTACATTCATTGAACCTGGACACTCTTACTTTTTTGGCCCTATAAAAAGCTACCTTATTCATTACCACAACTCACACAATAAACCATACATAATTTTCAGTTTAACAAAATTCAAGAAGAAGAAGAAGACAACAATGGCGGTGACCAAGCCAACTGATAAGTCCTCCTTCGAAGACCAGATTTCCACTACGCTTAAGAAGAGGAACGAGGAATTGGAACAAGAGCTGAGACAGAGCCGCGAGAGAGAGGAGGAGATGAGGAACGAGCTACTCAAAGCTTGGCAGCGACTCCGGATCGCCGAAGAAGCAGAGGAGAGACTCTGTTCTCAGCTCGGGGAGCTCGAAGCTGAGGCTGTTGATCAGGCGCGTGCTGACCACGTGAAGATCGTCTCCCTCCTTAATCAACTCTCACGCGCTCAACAGCTCCTTCAAGCTGCCTCTATTTCGATCTCTCTCTGATCTTGAATTGAAACGTGGAATAATCTGAGCCGTTCGTTTTCGAAGACCCTCTCTCGTTATTCGCCTTAGTTTGATTTTTGATTATAATTTACTTCTTCTTCTGTAAATTGTATATGTAAAATCTGAATTTTGTAAAAGAAACGATTTGACTTTTAAAGGGTAAATACCATTTTGGACCCTTGCAAAAGTTACCAAATTGAATCGCATGTTTTGTTAAATAATAGAAATGGGCCTGTATTTTTTAAAATAAGATAATAGGACTCGAATTGATTTTTCATTAAAATAAAGTTTAATTATAATCCGATCTAAAAGTGCTATGACAAAACTGTTTACATTTTTTTGTATCTGTTCATATTAAGCATTGTCTTCAAGTTGGTTGTATTAAGAAAAAAAGTTCAGGGTCCTATTTTTACTATTTTAGAAAATACAGGGTCCATTTTGTCATTTAACAAAACACAGGGTCCAATCTGTAACTTTTGCAAAACACAAGGTCCAAAATGGTATTTACCCACTTTTAAATAATAATACTTATAATTAATGTCATATTATCTTTTTTAATTCATTTACAAATTATTTTTTAATTTAAAAAGTAAAAATATTCTTTATTAAAAAAAAAAAAAGTGAAATATTATTAACCAAAAACATGATCCTTTTTAAAAATAGTAAAAAAAATTACTTACAACAAATTTTTAAACAACTTTTTTATTTAATATTACCGTACTAAAATTTAACTTAAATAAAATTAAAAATAAATTGCAAAACACTTTTGTAACAAAATTTTTAAAAATGAAAACTCTACTTTTATTTTATAATTAAAAAATTAAAAAACAAAAATGATATCACCACCTAATTAACGAGAAATAATTATATTTAATAATTAATTAATTGTTTTTTTTTTTTAATAATTATAACCAAAATCCAGACCAATTCAATTAGATTAAATGGGTCGTTTTGAACTTAAGGACAGGAAATTACGACTTTGACCTTGAATTAATCCATTCAATAGTTTGCGTTAAATGTTGTTCAAAAGATATGATAATAGACTTTTATGGATCATTGGTTGAAAACTGAAAAATTATTTTATGAGTAAACTAGGGAATGGTACCGCGCTTCGCGCGGTTTTAATAATAATTGAAAATTATACATATTAAAATAATTTTATATTTTATAGTAAAGTTTATATATTTTATGATTGAAATTCATGATTAATTTTACAGCTTGTACAATTTAAATTATTATAAAAATAAATTAGTAAGTATTTTTTTTCTCCTGATTTAAAAAAAAATTCTCTAAACTATTACTGATGTTAAATATTCTCGATACTGAGTTGTGATCTTTCTCTTACTTTTCATCTTATATGGTTAATATAAAACTGATTTGGCACATTAAATCCTAGTGTGTTTTAGTAATATCAATGCAATGTGTATAAAATAAATAAGCATTTTGCCGTCTCTATTTTTTTTTAAAAAAATAAGAATTGTACTCTAAATTTATTAACTTTTAAAATTATTTAAATAATCAGATTAATAAAAACTCAATTATTTTTAAGTGTATATATATAGTTAGAGCTAAAAAAAATGTGTATACATGCATTATATCTTACTAAATAAATTAATTATAATTTTTATATTTTAAAACTATTATACATAACTTTATGATAGTTAAAAATTATGAATTTATTATTATATATTGAATTATATATTATGAGTTAATAGAAAAGTATAGAATATGTGAAGATTAAAAAAATCAACCTATCTATATTACATAAAGATTTTGTTGATGATTAATATTTTTATAAGTTATATTTATGATTTTATTTTTTATTAGTGTTAATATTATGTATTGTAGATGAAGATGTTTATAAGTTATCAATTTTTAAGAGAAGTTTTTTATCTATTAATTATGATATAGAGATTAAAAGCATAACTTACCAAAAATTAGAAAAAATTCAAATTTTATTAAAAAAAAAAGAAAGAAAATATACAAAGTAAAAAAAAAAAAGAAAGAAGATGTCACATGTTTTTGCTTGGGTTTTTTTTTTTATATATAAATAATTTCATTTTTTCGTCGTTTTGTAATAATAAAAGTATTATGAATACATATTTAGTTTTATATTTATTTAGTTAATGATAATCTCTTAAATACACATATAATCTCGCTGAATAATTCATACATTATGTAACTTTTCATTCACTCATATTTTTTACAATATTTTTATAAAACGTCTAAATTATAAATGATTAAATTTATGTTTATGAAAGAATTTATATGTTTTGACCAATTATTATTTTGTACTATATATATATACATTACAATTGATTTTTCTTATAATAATTCTGTATTGGTCAATATATTTGATAGGAATATATTTTTCTTTTTTAAAAATTTCTTCAAACAATTAAATTTTATATAAATTGTTAAAATATACATAAGAGAAACTCATTATAATTCGATTACTTTACGATTTAGCACTATTTTTTTTTTAAATAAAACTCTAACTGTCAAGCATTAATATTGCATGCTTCTCTTTAAAACGTATAATAATATATATGCATAGGACAATCTCATATACGTGTATTTATATTATGTCAAATACAAGAAGTTCACATTAAAATTAATTATTAATAATAATGTGATTTGTTTTCCACAATATTTCAGTTTAATTGTTATAATATATAAAATTATAATACATAACATTATTTTATGAATCTAAAGTGACAAAAAAATAAATTTGGGACGTGAATTATTTTTTTTTTTTTGTTTTATGTTACCTATAATATTTATTTTTTTAAAATTTCAGATTTATATATAAATATAGATATAGATATTGTTAGTTTTTTATATTGCTCTAAAATAATAAATGTGGTAGATAAAACACTTTAACTAAATATATTATTGTTAGTAGTCTAATTCTCTCATTTATATTAGAAATTTTTAATTATATAACTGCTATTAAGATTACTATTAATATGATTAAAATTTTAGTAATAGTGCATAATAAAATTAAATTAATCCCATTATAAATAATGAAGAGTCTCAATTATATATTAGATTTATCTCTTCAACTAAAAAATTAATAATTATTATTAGTTTATATTAAATAGAAAAAAATATAAAAAAACCCACAAAATTAAAGCATTACAATACTATAAAAATAAAATCACCTCTTTTTATTTGAAGATTATATAGATATAGATAGATAAATAAATATAGATATAAATTATATACAGACACTTTTATAAAATTTATTTTTTATTAATAATTGAAAAAATATAGTATATATAATTAATAATAATTTTAAGTTGAAATGGTTGTTTTAATGGTGAGAACTAAATGGTCATGACTATATATCATATACAAAAACTATATAACTTCCCATACATAAAATACATAATTTCATACATCATCATTATTTTCAATAATTAATATATAGAAATATGTTACTAATTATTATTAAAAAATAGAATAAATATTTGTCTAATAAATTATTATTATTTTCATATATGTATTCTAATTTCAACATAATTTATAATATATAGTAGATAATAACTATTTACATTGTTATCTAAAAAAAGTAATAAAAAAATACACTATTAACTTATATAAATTAATATTTTTAACATACATGATTGATATCTAATTATAATAAAATTTAAAAAAATTTACAGGATAAATAATGTATTTTCCCACATAGGCACATATATATATGTCAAGGGTTCTAATACATTATGATTAATCGAATTGTGAGGACAATATTAATCAAGTGCATATACACTATATTAAAAGATTAAAAGATTTCTCACTTGTATTAAAAGGCATGTTAATCACTTGTGTACATATTTTCAATTTTTTTTTTGTGTTGTAAAAGTCCTACAATCCCTAAACTTCATAAAATTTTCACGAAAAATATTAATAAAAAAACTTTATAAACGCATTAATATGAAATTTAGAATTGTAGCAAGCAAAGCTTAATTATTACTTTTTTATTCCAATCTTAATTCTCTAAAAAAAATATTTTACATAAAGTTCATGATAAAATTGAAAAATATTCATAACAATAAAAATTAAAATAAAATAATAATATTAATTCTTATTTATAATGCAATATATAATTTTATTTTTCTTATAGACACACTATAAATACTATTTAGAATTTTATAATGTTAAAAATTATAAATAAAAAATGAGATATCTGATTTATTAGAATAGAAAGAGATGAAACTATGAATAGAAATAGAATTATCATTTTTTCTTACTACTACTTAGGAAAATAATATGATACATACCTCAAATATTTGAAAGCAAATGAGAAAAGATGATGATATTTTTCTCTATAGAGAGAGTTATATATACATGATATTAGCTTTAATAGGAATATAAAAAGTTCTCTATAATAATAATAATAATAATAATAATAATAATAATAATAACAATAGTAATAATAATAATGAATGATTAAGAGTTATAAAATATGAGAAGTCACTATATACATGTTTTAATAATAATGGTATTAATAATATGTAATTTATTTTGTTTTTCCTTTAACAAAATGTGAAAGTGTTAGAAAATAGTAAAAATAGTTAGAAAAAAAGATAAGATGCCACTTAAGATCTTTTGTGCTTTCCTTTATTTATATATATTGATTATTTTGAATTGGTGCAGTGCTATATGTTCTATAATATATTAAAATATAAAATAAATAAAATTTATTTCTAGAATTATGATTATTATACAGTTTTTGTAGAATCTGTTGCTAAATTTCTTCTAATCATAAAAATTATTATTTTGTAGTTGGGTTCTGGTCATTTATTTAAATAATTTATTGATATAACACTAATATAACATTAATTTAGCACAGTTTGAAATTCCAGACGAAAAATAAATACATAAATAACAGTCTAATTATGAGAGTTATGTGTGCATTTTTAGAGCTATTATTCATATGTTTAATGCCAATAAAATAGATTTTAGATAATTTAGAGTTATTAAATAAGTCATTTTAGTGCAATTATACTTGTAACGCATAGTCATATAATCAAATTATTTTAAAAATAAGCAAGCATGTAATTGGAGGAGAATATTTGTAACGATTTGCATAGTTCATGGTAAATTTTGCAACAGGAAAAATTTTAAGAAAATACTCTACAAAGATTATAGTTCAAGATAGTGACTGACCCAAAATTAAAGTCGAGGGAGCATACTTTTTGTTTGTGTGTGTGAGGGGGTAAAAATAAACTAAATATTAAAAATAAACATATTTTTGTTAGGATTTGAACACTTCATCTCTATAATATGTCCAATATAACTTAACTATCATGCCAAAGTTAATATTATATTTTTATCCCAATTTTTTTTCAGGAGCGACTGCTCCCTCTCGCCTAGAGATGGAAATTGGTCGGTTAATGTACGGGGAATGCAATCCCCGCCCCCATCCCCGCTACCTATTTATACCCCCATCCCCGCCCCATCCCTGTCTAATAACCAACGGATTCGGGGCAGGGGAATACCCATCGGTTATGGGGAACCCATCGGGTATCCATTAAGGTAAAATGAAAAAAAAAACATTAATTTAAAATAATTGAAAAAAATAAATTAAACCAATATTCTCACAAATATTTATTATGCATTCATAATTCATAGAAGATAAAAGATAAAACTACTTAAAAAAAAAGCATAACCTAATAGAAAATAAAAACTAAATATGTCTCAAAGTTTGAAAAAAATACAAAAAAAATTATATATATCTATATCGGGGTCGGATATAGTGCGGATAGTATTATCCCCGCCCCCGCCCCATCCCCGCTTCGGGTATTGAAATTGTCCCCCACCACCGCCCCATTAACCACTAAGATGGGGAATCCCCACCCCATTAGGTGTGGGTCCCCGCGGTTACCCATCTATAAATTTCCATCTCTACTCTCGCCTCACCTCTATGTAGGTTATGGTTCAGGCAGGGTCGACTCTAGACATAGGCAGGCTAAGCCTGTGCCTCGGGTCCACACTTTTCGGAAGCTCAAAATAAAAAATAAAAAATTTCATTACATTTTTATTTAAGTAAAATTAAGTATATTGTAAACAACAAATAGTTATAACTTAGTTAGTTGAAGTGTATGACATATTACATAATATCCAAGTTTCAAATTCATAATACTTTTTTTTAATATTTTTTTTTTATATATATTTGAGGGTCCTAAATTCTAATTCGTTTTAGGCCTATATATTCTCAGGACCAATTTCAAGGCAAAAATCATATTTATTCTAAAATATATTGTTTTAAAAAATAGCAATTCCATTATTGTTAGACTTTGGCCAATGGAAATTAATGGTAATTTGAAATGTTTGTACATTTGGCCCACGATGTTCAGCTATAATAATATAATCAAAAGGGAAATTTGAATTTATATCCATATTTTGTACTTAAATTAATTTTTTAAACTAATACTTATATCTATTGAAAAAGTAGGATCACTTTTCCCTATACCCTAAAATACCCCTCTTATTATTTTCAACCTTCTCTTTCTTCCTCTTTTCTCTGTCAAAGAAAGCCTCCCAACTGTATGCACACCAAAAACCCAACCCGTGAGGCTAGATCGCACCACCCAAAACTCGACACCACCCACGGTGAACCACCGCACCCAGCCACCGCACCCACCCCGACCCAGCCCCACCCTCTCGGACCGCCCAAAAATCGCACCCCGAAAGCCTTCCTCTCTCTGAAATCGCAAAAAAAAAAAAAAAAAAATTGCTCCAGGTCCGATGGTCGGACCATGGGTCCGATGGGGTCCGACCAATCGGACCCATCGGACCCATGGTCCGACCATCGGACTGGGTCTCTCTTCCTCCCTTGCGAAAACGCAAAAAAAAAAAAAAAAAAAAAAAAAAAATTGCTCCGTCCGAGAGATTAATAACTACAAATTAATGCAGTTTGTCATTTGGACCAATTTCCCAACTTGCTTTCTCATTAAATGACCTGGAAGAAAATAAATCAATTTAATTATATTATATGTATATGGGAAAACTCTACCACTGTGCTTAATTAATTTAGTGGCCATTTGTATGCCTGGATCTGTCTGTTTGACAGATTATATATTAATCTTATATATATATGTTTTGCTTTGGAGGTTATAGATGAATTGTCAGTATAATAGAAATAATATAAATTTATGTATAGGAATCTGATATTGTAGCAAAATAATTGAGAAAAAGGCCAATTAATAGACTGTTGCTGCAGTTGAAACGGTGAAAAGGTCAATCGGAGCAATTTTTTTTTTTTTTTTTTTTTTTTTTGCGTTTTCGAGAGAGGAAGAGAGACCCAGTCCGATGGGTCCGATTCGTTGGACCCCATCGGACCCCATGGTCCGACCATCGGACGGAGCAATTTTTTTTTTTTTTTTTTTTTTTTTTGCGTTTTCGGAGAGAGGAAGAGAGACTCCAGTCCGATGGCTCGGACCATGGGTCCGATGGGTCCGATTGGTCGGACCCCATCGGACCCCATGGTCCGACCATCGGACGGAGCAATTTTTTTTTTTTTTCTGCGATTTCAGAGAGAGGAAGGCTTTCGGGGTGCGATTTTTGGGCGGTCCGAGAGGGTGGGGCTGGGTCGGGGTGGGTGCGGTGGCTGGGTGCGGTGGCTCACCGTGGGTGGTGTCGAGTTTTGGGTGGTGCGATCTAGCCTCACGGGTTGGTTTTCAGTGTGCATACGGTTGGGAGGCTTTCTTTGACAGAGAAAAGAGGAAGAAAGAGAAGGTTGAAAATAATAAGAGGGGTATTTTAGGGTATAGGGAAAAGTGATCCTACTTTTTCAATAGATATAAGTATTAGTTTAAAAAATTAATTTAGGTATAAAACATGCATATAAATTCAAATTTCCCTAATCAAAATCTATCCAATGATATTAAATGTTTAGATTTGATTAAACAAAGTTACAAAGGTTTAATCATTTTTTTAAAGTTGGACAGCTTCCAACTTTGAGTATGTAAATATCAAGAAAGTAATAAATTATTGGAGTCTGGCCATATTAATTAAAAATTGTTGTAAATTTGCTTTTAATATTTATTGATTAGATATTTTTTAACATGATGTGATTACACACGAAAATTAGTGCAAGAAACAAACCATCACTATTTATTGAGGAAATTACACTCTATATACTTTTTATATGGTCTTCTCTTATTTTTACCTTCTTTTTAAAAATCTACCATTTTTACTTTTTTTTAAAAATATTTTACTAATTTTGCCCCTGTCACTTCAAGATACTCTCCATGTGACTCTCTTATGTCAGGGTATTTTGGGTACAATACATATAAAAAAAAGGTATGTTTCAAATAAATATAAAATTAGAGGCAAATTTAATTAATGGATTAATAAAAGAGGTATTTCTCAACTTACCACATCACTATTTGTGGGTATGATGTTATTGTCAAACCCCAACTAATGAGATTTAAGTAAAAAAAAAAAAGCCTAATAAGGAGGATTAGTCAAATTTACACGTAAATCTCTTTTGCTATTTTAAATTATATTTTCTAAAAATTTACAAGTACAACATACACCATTATAATTTTTGAAAATTTTTATTTTTGTGACTTTTAAAGTATAAAATATAGTTTTTTTTATTCTCAAAAATACAAGTTATTTCATGGGGAAATTTTTAAAAAAAATTTAAAAATATAGAAAAAATAACATAAGGTACTTGGTTACCTCTTGTTGTAACTGGTTACTCATCTATTTACCATAAGGGTCCCTAGTTACCCTTATCTGATTTTCCTATTATTTTTTTTTTTTAAAAAAAAAATCAATTTTCTCATAAAATAATTTTTTTGTAAAAAAAAATACCATATTTTTATACCAAAAGTATAAAAGTACATAAAATTTGTAACTTTCTCTTTTTTGGGGAATTTTGTACCTCGTAAAACGCTCTCGTAAATGATGAAATAGATAAAAGTATACTAAAACACTGGGTGTATAATAGATTTTTCTTAAATTATTCACACTTGATATTAAAGAATTTATTTATTAGGTAGATATTTTGTAATAAATTATTTAATTCTTAGGAAAAAAAAAATTGGATCTCTATGCATTAGTCAAATAAGTTAAAGAGATACAATTAAAAATATTGAATAAAGTAAACATATATTACTTATCATGTTGATCAAGAATCAAGTAAATAATAAAGCTCTGACAAATTAGGTTAGAGTTAGAATTTTTTTAATGCAAAATATAAAAGGTTGACCAACTAGGTACGCTAAAGGTATAATGCTTAATATTAAATTATACTAATAATGAGATTTGAAACACCTTTTTGTGTTTATTGAAAGTGATTTTGAGACGGCAAGACGCCTAAGGAAATTTATTCCAGTTGAGGTATTAGTAATTATGTGATTCAATGTAAACATATCTATAATTTTCTGTTAAATCGTAATTTTTCGTTTATTTCAAGATATTGTAATTTTGCGGTCTGTAATGTGGCTAAGTGAGCTTTTTCCAAAAATGTCACTGATATGGTTGAACTTTCTTCTATACCAGACAACATCATATGTAATGACCGTGAAGTTTAATTCTATTTAATTTTAATCTATAAATGTCTTTTATTAAAAAAAAAAATTATACTAATAATAGTATAATAATTATATGTCACAAGTGGTGTTTACCTAATGGACACCTTATCATACCACATAAGCCATAACAATGGTATAGAAATATACTTATTAAATATGTAAAAATTTCCCAAATTAATAAAGATGATTAATCAATTGATGAACACATAAATCCCAGGGGTAAGTTGAAAAATACCACTTTTATTAATCAATTAATCAAATTTACCTCTACTTTCATATTTATTTGAAATCATACCTCTTTTTATGTGTATTGTACCTAAAATACCCTGCCATAAGAGAGTCACATGGAAAGTATCTTGAAGTAACAGGGGCAAAATTGGTATAATGTTTAAAAAAAGAGGTAAAAATGATAGACTTTAAAAAAAAGGGTAAAAATAAAAGAGGACAATATAAAAAAGGTATAGAGTGTAATTTCCTCTAAATCCCACTATTGAGCAAATGGGCCAATAGCCCAAGAAAAATGGTAGGAGGAGATTGAGTTTGAAAAAGAAATTGGTCCCACCACCAAAGCTATCATCATGAGTCATGACCACTACAAAAAGAGCAAGAAAACAACCATTTTGAGCGTCACAACTTTAGTGTGGTGCCCTTGCCCTACCATAATTGTTTGCTTTTGGGTTATGGTTAGAGATATATTTTGTAATATAGTGGAACATATATGAGTGTGGTTTGTTTGTTTGTTTGTGTCTTTTACCATTTTAGATTAGAAAATAGAAAGTGAGAAAATAAGAATGTGATAGTGAAAGAGCCAAGCCAAGCAAGTAGTGTCTTTGTGTGTAAGCTATTCTTTCTTGTGTTGTTGAAATCTTTGTGAAAAGGGGGTTTGGGTAATGTGATCTTTCCTAGATTAGGACCATTTTTACACCATCAAAATGTCACATGTGTGTGGTTATAGATTTTTTTACGCTATTTATTAAACTAAAACATGTAAGACTTTAATATTAAATTATACTAATAATAATATGATAACGGCTAATCTACCTTCACATTTCTCTTTACAACATAAATGATAAAATGAGTTTCATCCCTTTACAAAAGTACTCACACTAATTCCATTTCAATAATTTAAATAAAAATGCACTCACACTATTTTTTTTGTTGGTTTAAAATATATTAGAAAAATGCATGCAATTGACTGCAAAATTTACTTTTGGTTACACTTATATTACCTAATAACTACAAACAAGAAAAGTTATACTATACTTTTTTTTGGTCATGTAATTTACATGTGAATATTAGTGATTTTTTATTATTCAAATAGAAAATAAATTCATAAATTATTTTTGAATTATAATCAAAAGACAAACATCATAATCTCTTAAAAATAAATTTTATTGAACCAAATTAAAAACTTGATAGTTTCTTTTCAAATACAACACACACAAATGACTCATTCCGATTAGTGAATATACATTTTCATTTTTTTTTTCTTATGAACAAATCATAAAAACAAAAACAATCTAACATCAAGAAACTTGAGCATGTAAATTTATATAATATGTAGTGGTGATATTAATAGATTACATATAAATTTATTTGTGATTTGTTAAAATTTTATATTATAGTATTATAGCTGATTGGGTAAATAAATTTTATTAGAGTAAATTTGTAAGAGAGATAAATAATACATATAAAATATAAATAAATAAATAAATTATTTTCCTTCGTTAAATTAAATTAAGGAAATTATAAATTTTATAGATTATCATACAATCCGTTCAAAAATGTATTTTCTTTAAAAAAAAATAAAAAAATTTATGGAAAGAAATTTAAGAAAATATAGAAAGAACAGAACTAATTACCTTAAAATGGATTAATCAATGAATAGAACTAATTACCTTAAAAGTGATTAACCAATTACCTTATATCTTATACTGTTTTAAAATCAAATATGAAGTGTAAAATTTTCAAATAGACTAATTATAATTTTTACCTTAAATTTTGACATATATCACATTAAAAATTCTCCCTCAATTATTGAAATTGTTAGATTTAAAATTTTTTGCCCAATTTCATTCAATTTTACTAATTCGGTAATTATCCATGTACTAAATTATGTTTTCCAAACTTTGATATCTATTCAATTATGCCCCTCAAACTTTGACGTACCAAATCATACTCCCTAAACTTTAATAAATATTAAACTTTCCTTACTAAAATTGGACAAAAGTCCTTAAATCTAACAATTTCAATAATTGAAGAAAAAAATTTAACATTAAAAATTCAAGAAGTATTCAAATATATTACTAGTTAGGTTAAATCTTTACATTTCTTGAAATTCTAATGTAGCACAAACTTACATTCAAAATATAAATTATTTTACAATTTACTAATAATTTTTTAATATTATTTTACATAATCCTTAGACTTTAATTTTGATAAATAGTAGGTTATATATAATTTAATTTAATAACTATTATATGTATTGCAAAGTCCCTAGTGCCTAGTAAGTATACTCTTAAATTTTTATTCCCTGTTTCTATGAAATATATTTTTTTCTTCTCAATCTATGATCTCTAATGTGTAGTGTAGTGTTTGAAGTGGACTTTTTCATAAGAGGGAGAGAAACACATAAGAATTATTGCTAATCAAATTTTACTCCCAACAAATTTAGTGAATCAATTTTTTCAGCACAAAACAAAACAATCAATCCCACATTATCTCTTTTCATTTCAAAAACATATCACCTCCTAATTACTCATCCTCACCTCACTATCTGCTTCTGCTATTAAAACTGGTGAAAACAAATTGACTTCAATGGCAGCTAAAACTACAGCTCCCGACAAGGCTATCGCCACAGTCTATTTTCCACGTTTTCCCTTGAATTCCGGGTCCCTGAAACCATTTTTGATTAACTTCATAAGATAAAGAAAAAATCATGTATGTATGTATGTATTTAGACATGTTCTGTTTTCTACTACCTTTGAATGTGATCGAGAATGAGTAGTCGTGGTCCTGGTGGGATCTTCACATCTCTAAGTGCGCTGAAAACACAAAATGATATGCCATTAGCTCTTTTTGTATGTGGGTTTTTATCTTATGTTTTGTTTCGATGAAAGTTATCGAAAGACTTCTACCTATCAGTGAGAAGAGGTAACGTGGTGTCTGATAATAACCCTTTCTTGAAATTCTTCTCGTAATTCTGGAGACCGAGGTTACTCAACATGCTTCTCGTTTTGGAATAGTAAGTATCTTCCACTGGCGGTTGAGAAAACTTTTGCCCCAACTGCATAGCGACAAAGCAGGGAGGTGTTTTTGAAGTGAAAAGTTTGGCCGGTGTGATAATTATATGATGGAAATTGAAATTGTCAGACGATATTCAAAAGAAATTATGAGAAGTTTGGCCATCTGGGCATTTCTTCTACTCATAAAATGCTAAACTCTACCATTCTGAAGCTTTTACCTGGAAAAGTCCACCTTGAACAAGTGCAAAGAAAAGCCCTGAAGTAGCTGCATTGGCTATCTGATTTGGACCGCCCATGCCACTTACCAATGAAAACATAGCTCCGGAACCAAACGCTGCTACCATACTGCAATAGAATGCCAATAGTCTCAGCATGAGTAAGGAAAGAAAACTATAAAATATCAAAGAGAAGCTAACTTTAAGAAACTTATATCTTAACAGCTAAAATATTTGCCTCCAAAAACCACTGAATACTCTTTGATTTCATTTGCCTCTTCGGTGCAATTACTTAGACACTTGCCAAAGAGAACTCAAGTGCCTTTAGTTGAAAATAATTACAATGGTAACAGTATGGTTTCTAAAAGGTATGCCCAATCCTACTTGACTGTAATACCCATCTAGCCCAAATAGCACTACCAGAAAACTCGGTTGAATCTTCAGTCTTTGTCTAATATCATGAAGAAAAGTTCATTTTTCCACCCTTAGAATTGAAACAAAATATCTCCAAGATATATCAAGGCAACAAATCAATTCTCTATCTATGCTAGGAGCTTCCGGCTACAAAATGTTAAAAAGAATTTGAAACTTAAATTGGAACTCCAAGCTAACGAAATTATTGCAATAAACATGCTTCAAATAATACTACTTACAAATGACAAAATAGAACACAATAAAGTGATTGAAATAACCTTGTATGAATTTACTATCAAAAAGCAAAAAATGAAAAAAGTTGTTGAGAGTTTTATTGTTTAGAATATCAGTGGAAAGTTCAATAAAAAAAAACAAATCATAAGTGTGTGACAAAACAAACAATTTATCAACAGAATTATCATTAAAAGTGTTAGTAAAGTGTAAACATGTAAGCAATCCTGCTAAGAGGTTCGCCCAAATTATGGTAATTTCACAATGTAAGAAATTCCCCTGGCCATTGACAACACGTCAAGGTAATTCCAGTACAGATGGGCATATAAACCAGTGCTAAATACACCACGGATTGGAGTTTCCATGAAAAGAAAATGGTGGACATTATATGAAGAGTGTTTGAAGAGAATCTAACCTGGACTGAACATCCTCCTTTCCCCTCAATCTTTTCATGACACATGATATGCCAGCATTTACACCAGTCATTACAGCAAAGTTGCGAGCTTGTACAAACGGGCCTCCAGAAAGAGCCTGCAATCAAAGTAAATCATTTGTCACCATACACCAAAAAAAAAAAAAATCACTAACATATAAAAACTTGATGCATATCATCAAATACATCTTTGTTGTTGTTGACACATTGTTAATAGCATACAACCTTTTCCTCGCGTTAAATGAAAGATCAAAGCACATAATCAATCTTACCCAACTCAAAATTTCAAGTTCAGAATATTTTTTACTCAAGCATTCAGCAAATATAAAATTTGATCAGTAAAATGAAAAACAAGGTCTGTCAATTTACAATACCAAATTATAATTAGGAATTCAAACCCATGAAAGCAAAAAAGGAAAAAAAAATGAAATATTACTATTAGGCACCAGTGGTGCCACAAGGTGACACCTTACGAGATGGGCCTCACAAATGTTTAACAGTTATTAGATAAAAATATATGAATTCTATATTAGATTACACCAATAGCGATATAGGTGGTGCCGACACCATTGGTGAACTTTAGCATAAGGAAGCATCCACACTGTTATTCTAGGATTCTTCATATCTTTTGACCTTTAGTTGGTGTTGATTTTCATGTTGTCAAAGAGTTGAACAATGAAAATAGATGGCGAGTGCTTGATCAAATTGATCGGTTCATGTAGGAACAAGGTTTAAGTCTGCCGGTTAATTAGAATACCTCAATAACTCTTCGCTCTTTGCGCTTTGTAAGCAGACATAGATATATATTGTCCTCATTTTGGCCAACCAGCTGTGGAAGCTCTTACTCTAGCGGGTGCTCTTGGCCCAGTGAATATCGCCTATTCGTGGTGTTCTTTAGCATAAGGAAGCATCCTAACTGTTACTCTAGGGTTCTACATATCTTTTGATTAATTGAAGAGGTTCCAGTTTCATTTTTCTATCTAATTTCCTAAACCTTTTAAGCTACAAACCACAGAACCATGAATATACTAAAATTATGTAAATGATCAGATTAATAACTAAAACCCTATCTTCCATTTCTAGAACCCCTTTCCTCTATCCAATTACTATTTCACATAATTTCCAAATGGGTATTTATACAGTTCAGTTACAGAGACAAATAACGCCACAAACCACAATAAAGCACCAAACTCTCACATAATTTCGATCAAAATCACCAAAAATACCATTTCTAAAAACAAAAACGAAAGAGAGCAGAATTTCACCTGAGCTTGTTTAAGTGAAGCCATGGCTTGAGGGTTAAGGTTAGCCTGAGGAGGAGTAGGAAAAGGAGAGCCACCATCGTTGGTTAAAGTACCCATAAAAGCACCGATGGCAGCACCTTGAGCGGCGCTAGTGATAGTGACGATGGCAGCTTCAACAGGCAAAGATTGCTTAGTCAACCAAGTTTTGAACTGAGTCTCCAAAAGCTTATACCGAACTTGTAATTGCTCTATTGGGTTCTGATTAGGAGACAATTTAGCCACCATGACTCCTTGCTTCCCTTGCTCCATCGAATCAAAATCAAAAATCTTCTTCTTTCTCAAATGGCGTCTTGAGTTTGAAAGTTTTGGTTTTGAAGATAACGAAAAAGTGTAAGAAGAAGATTTGGGTGTGTTTGTTTGGTTACGAGTATAATTTTATTCTTAGTAGGAATAGCCTAAAACCCTAATAGTTTGGGCTACGATATGGGCCTAGTCACTACCCATTGCTACATGTGTCTATGGTTAGGCACGTGCCAATTCATACTATATTGAAGCTTTTATTTATTTATTTATTTATTTTGGCATTTAATAATTTGGTGGGAAATTGGAATTTGCCACACCCTATTATGTTTAGGGATTATTTTAATAAAAAAAAAAAAATACAAAAATACATAATTTTAAATGTTTTTACAGTAATAAATAATAATAACTAAGTAAAATATGAAAAAGCATCTCTAATAGTTAAATTTTAGAAGATGTTTGGCAAAACATAAAAATACTATACCATTAGAGATAAATAGATCATATCATAGAATATTGTGTTAATGCCATTATATGACATTGATTCTATCTTTTTTTAAAAATAATATAATATTTATAATTAAAGCAAATAATATATTAAATAATAATGTGTAAAATTATAATTACAATATTTTTAAAGAGTGTTATAGTGTTTTTATTAGAATTAATTAGGTGGCGTTTGGTTAGAGGTAATGAAATAGAATGGAATGTTTGGTTGCATTTTAAAGTATTGGAATAGCATTCCAATAGTAATTATTCACGGAAATTATGAAAAGAGTAATTTGCGGTATAAATATTTAAATTTAACTCTATAAGTATTTGGCCGTTAAATATTAAATTAGTGTCATTTTCTTATTGCTTTAAATTATTATTTAAATAAAAAAATTAAAATTAAAATCAGAAATTACTATAATTTACTTAATAGTTCCTCTAGAAATTTTAAAATTATAACTTAAATATTATTAGTATCAAAAATTTATTTATGTCATAAATTATTATTGCAAAATTTAAGTATCATTAACGTATAAAATTAAATAAAAAATTAAATGGTTGTTAAATTTAGGTATCACATACTCCTCTCCTCTCCCATCGAGCCGTGCCTCACTCCCTCTCTCCGAATCTCCAACCGCCGTCTACCGTCTTCCTCCTCCGAGGGCTCCGCCGTTTTCCGGTAATCCCTTAAATTCCATCTCCACTTTTGTTGAAATTTTTATTATTCTTATCAATGCTATATTTATATATCTATACGATCTTCATTTTGGTAGTGAAAGGTTATACGATTATGTTCATTTCTAAACTTTCAAGAGTTGGTGTTTGGATGGTTAAAGAGCTTTGTAGAGGTAATGCTATATTAACAATTATGCTTTCAATCTTACTTTCTATGTATAGTTTGAATTTGAACACTTAATTTAGTTATCATGTTGAATTTTAGAGACAAAAATTTGATTCTGTGTATATTTTGGTTATGTCAGGAAAATCTAGAACCCTAACTAGTGCTGGATATACACACAGACCTTCTAGCCATTACTTGCAAACACTGGTTAGTTTTCTGCTTTTCTTATTTAGAAATTGTATAACTTTATATATGTAAATGTATGTATACATGATCTTATTGATTTTAGTGGTTTTGCTCCCTTCTCTTTTTATCTGATTGCCCTAACTATGTTGAGATCCAAGATCCTATTTTGTGGTTTCTGGAATAGGTTTATGAAATTTTGTTTGAAAAGGGAAGAAAAAAAAATCAATTGTGGAAAAAAAAATTAATTAGGGTTTAAGGGGGAAGTTTCATTACTTTTGCTAGCATTTGTGCAAGTAATTTGATGAAGATTCACTCCACATGGTTTGATAGAGCAAAATGTTTGTAATGACAAGATTTTTGGGAATATATCAGAGAATGAAAGCAGTAATTTGGTGAAATGCTAAAGAGCTCTCTAAGTGTATTGTCCAACACCTTTTTATTGCTATTGGTCCTAATGAATATCGGTTCCCATACCTTTGAATTTAAATACTAGGGTGTTGGGCACCCCTAGGGTGCTTTATAGTAATGCAATCTTTGAATAATTTGCTATTAAATTGATATTGTGTACTATACTGCCTCAAACTATGTTATTTAAGCTTCACTTCAATTTATGGAGAGATTATAGCTTCCCATTATTTTCTATTTTTATAATGTTTACTATTAATTGACGTTTTAAAGAACTTGACCAGTCAGAAGCTAAGGTTTCAAGGGGAGCAATCTTTCAAAAGCATCGTCTTTTTTCTTCAGTAAATAGCGCCCCTTCGGAGGAAGGGAGTGAGCCGGAGGAAGAGTAAGTCTCTTTGGTTTTCTTATAGCCAAGTTTATGGCAGGACATGAGTTCTTAATTAAAAGAAATGTTGTAAGTAAAAGAATGTAGGTCATTAGATTTTCCCTTTATTTGTACTAAATTATTTTATTCGATGACATGTCTGGATATTGCAGTTTACTAGTTTAGTGTATGTATTCTGTGTTCTTATTTTTCAGTAGTTCTACCAGTTTAATAACTAGCTCACAAATTAGCATTGTTGTTTTAATTTTTTCTTTAAATTGAGATTTGCAGCCTTCTCACAGATTTTCTTTTCTGTCTATGTTCAGGATTTCTGTGACATTTGTTGATAAGGATGGTGATGAGAAGCTCATTAAAGTTCCAGTTGGAATGTCTATGCTAGAAGCTGCTCATGAAAATGACATTGAACTTGAAGGCATGAACTTTCTGATGCTTATTAAGTATAGTATAATGCAATTTTATATTTTCCAACCTTCATAATTCTGTAACATTTTTTTTAGAAACGAAACATCAAACTTGTATGATTTGTAGAAACTAATACAAAGTGGCTCAAAAAGTCACTCAGACAAAGCTAAAACCCTCGAAATGCAAGACAAGATATTACAAAATAACTCAAATGGCTCTTTTACATTATGCGACCATAAAACATGTCCATAGTAATTGTTTTCAGCCTCAGTATCTTGATTCTTTTATTGATCTGTTTCATCATATATCATGGGATGGTATATCTTTGTGGCTTTATGAAGTAATATCAAGTTCTCTGATTTACGAAATCTAATATTCTGCAACAAAATTTATAACAGGAGCTTGTGAAGCCTCACTTGCATGCTCAACATGTCATGTGATTGTTATGGTAAGTTTTTGTGACATTTGCAGTAAAAAGAAAACTCTGCTTTGTAAACATTTTCTGGTTGTGATGAATAATAATTGAATCTAAGTGTAGGATATGGAGTACTACAATAAATTAGAAGACCCAACTGATGAGGAGAATGACATGTTGGATCTAGCTTTTGGACTTACCGAAACGTAAGACCACAAACTTGCACACTATTTATACATCTTCCAATGTCATTCGGGCAAGATTAAAATTCATGTTTCGATTCGATATTCTTGCAGGTCTCGTCTGGGCTGTCAAGTAATTGCAAAACCCGAACTAGATGGAGTCCGGTTAGCTATTCCTAGCGCTACTCGGAACTTTGCTGTTGATGGGTATGTTCCAAAACCACACTAGCTAGATGTAATAAAAAGCACACATTTTTGCAGCTCCTGTATTCTATTGGATCAAGATCAATTATTGGTTTTTGAGTAACTTATATTGATGAGTTCTCATCATCTAAAGAACTGAACTAGTGTAATAGTAGTTCTCATGATTTGAGGGAATTTTCCTGACCATTTTAATTTATGGTATGGTGTATTATGCAATAAGAAATTCTTGGAAGAGTTATTTGTATTGGCTTTTGTTGCCTTTTTAATAAGGTATGCTTAGCTTTGGGCTTCATTATAAGCTCAGCAGTTGTATGTAATACATTATACATACTCAATTTTGAAGATATGAATTATGCATTAAAGTTTAGCATATACCATTACTCATATAATTATTGGTATCTTTACTATAAACTTGTTCTCAATCTTTTGAAACGACTCTGTTAGTTGCAGAAATACAATATAACCATTGTAATAAAAAAAAAAACATATTAAAATCAAGTTTTTTTTTTTAATTATTTATTTATTTCAATAGATAGAGCAAATTTATCCATACAAGTTTTGAATGCATCTTGAATTTACGCACCCCTAACTTAGGAGTGGCAATTCGTAGTCGTGTCGTGTCGAGGTCTATGTATAACAGGTATATGCTCAATTTGAACACAATCTGTTTAATAATCGTGTCAGAAAATGACACCCGAACATGATCCGTTATAAATGATTGACCTGACACGGCCTCCGTGTAACTTGTTTATAAGCATATTTTGTTTAAACATTTCAACCAATAACACGTTTATGACATATTTAATAAATTTATAACTCATTTTTGACTTGTTAAAATAGCAAAATAATTTTAAATAGGTCATTAGCAGGTTTGTTTTGTGTTAGTCGTGTTAATCCGAACATGACCTGTTTATTGAACGGGTTAGATAAGTCAATCCGAATACAACCCCATCTTATAGTAAATTCAAACCCGCTAACTCTTGTGCAAGTTTCAAGTTGTTTATCGTGTCTGACCTGTTTTGCCAATTCTAGTCTAACTCATGAGAGGACCCATAATAAGAATATTCAAAAGAATTGGATAGCAAATTTAAAATATCAAATAATAGAAATCCATAAACATTTATGTTAAGACAAAACATGATTCAATGTTATACAATTAAAGTCTACAAAATAAAAATACCAAAGCTATCATCACATGAATCTACAAATTTTGTTCAAATGAATGTAAGGGGCTCAACAAACCTTTCCTCCAATTCCAACATTAGGCATCATACTTTTTGGAATAATTGATTAACAACTTACAAAACACACAAATATTTATATATATATATATATTTATTAAAATAAATTAATTTGGAAGAGTAAAATTTCAATCTAGTAATTGAAAGAAGAAGAAAACTATCTTTGAGATTCAATGATCTTTCAATCTTGCGAATTCTCCAATTTCCATAACTTATAAAAATATAACTTAGCATAAAACCACAAAAGTATAACAATGACAATGAAGAACACAATTAACACAATATATTAAACTAACACAAAGAGAAAACGATTAAGGTAAAATTATAATAAATAATTATACCAAAGAAAACTATCTCTTCTAACTAGTAAATGAAAAACATTGTTTTGTTACAACTATTAAGTTTCAATTTCATTTATAAAGCATTTAATTTGTAATATTTTAAAAATGAAGTATTTTTACAACATTTTTTAGAAGAATTTTTACAAAATGAGAGACACATCCCTAACTTCGTACGGATATGTAAATTAAAGTAAATTAAATCTCATCTCAAAAATATATTTTAAAAAAATAGACAAATTAGTTTATTTATTTGTTCTAATAGAAAAGTCCTTTTTAATTCATTTTCTTTATATAGCTATTTAAAATCATAAATAAATTTTTAAAAAAATTGAATATTTTATTATATTGAAAATAAGATTCAAATAATTACAATTACAATTTTTTTTTAAAAATTTTACAATTAGACCAAAAAGTTTTTTTTAATGCCGAAACAAATAAAAGATCAATAATTTTAAGTGATGCAATATAAAATTATTCAAAAGAACTTGAATAATTTTGTGTCATGTCGAACCTGTAAGATCTCGAGTCTATTTGTGACAAACCCGCAAATCATAACTTAATTTGTCACCCCTAAATATTAGTGGTGCTCAATAACAAAATTCCTTAATCAATTAAATGATATGATTTAGTTTAGTGAACATTGAAATTAGAATCGCGTTTATCCCAATCCAGAATAGTCCAATTCAAACAAACAAACAACTAAACATATATAATGGTTTGGTTCAGTGTTAGACACAGTCCCGCCTTTATTTTATTTCTTATTTTTGGCGCAAATTCATATATAAATATATTAGGAAAAAAAACCTTCCGATTCCATAAACTCAATAGCTCTTCCGAGTCGACTCAGTGATTTCCTTCTCTGGTAAGCTTTTCTTTCTCTTTTTCAATTCTTCGAACACTTACTGTGCATTACACTTCCGCTTATCTATTTCTTTATGCTTCTGCATTATTTTCTTTTCAGTTAGCTAGGGCATGAATTTTTATCGATTACTAGCTTTCGATAGCAACAGATTCATGTAATTATAACATTTGCGAATAGTTTATCAGCTTTGATTTCAGTTCAATTTCTGGAATATTTTGTGGATTACTTTCTAGTGATTTAGGAGTGGAATTTTGGACCGTAATTTTGGTTTTTTTTAGGGTTTATTGTTCAATGAAGGAAGAATTTTGCTGAATTAGAGGAAGGATTAAGATCAACATGAGCGGATCCAGGGAGAATTCACCTGATTGGCTGCGGTGTTTTAAGGTATTTTTTGAAGAATTATTACATTGTTATGTTTATCTAAGTTGCTATGAATTTGATTGTGTTTTTATTAGATCAATCATCAATCATTTGCTAAAAAATTGTTTTTGTTAACTAGCCTCCTACTGAGACAACCTTTGAATTATCATCGGATTCTGTGGTTTCTTCCCCTGCTGGTAGTCCTTCAAAGGATGATGGATCTGATAGTGAAGAACTGACTTTGGGTAAGTCTTCAGAAACCTTAGATGACAATGAGAATCTTGGAAAAATTCTTGGTGAAAGTGGTGGTAAATCTTCGAGATCAAGGTTAAGGACTCCGAAAAAAGGGCAAAAGTTAGAAGATGGTAAATCTTTAGAGAAGAATAAAACAGCCAAGAAAAGAACAGGTGAATAAAAAAAGAAGAGAAATTGAGCTTACATTGTTCTTCTGACTTAAACTAAAAGTTTTATGAGTTTGTTTTGTGATATGTTTTAAGCTAGAAAGGGAAGTAGATGCTAATTTCTATGGAGCTAAATACTCAAAACTTTAAATACCACTTATTTGTAAATTGTGCAGGTGGTAAGGTTGCTGGGAAAGTTCCCAAGAAGGAAACTGATGATGTAAAGTTCTGTGTACTTATGTAATTTAAATTTGTTTATTGAGATCCTTATTTGTTATATTTACGGTCATCTTCTCTATGTTGTTGATGACATAAAAATAAAATTTCATGTGAACCAGGAGTTGAAATCCTCAGTTTGGACACTGTCTTCAGATTCCGAGTCATCTCCTCAAAACAGTCCTACAGCGGAAAATGATAAGCAAGATTCTGATGATGAGAAAATTTCTCAATGTATAGGCAGAGGGAAGAAGGCGGTCCTTGGCAGTAGCAGTGACTCTCCCTCTAAGAAGGCTTCAAAAGATAAATCGCCAAAAAAAGAGCTGCAAGTGGATGGCCTTACAACAATAAAAGAAAAGAAAAAGAGTAGTTTGAAGAAAGAAGGTACTAATAGGTGGTATATTAGTTGCTTTAATTTGCAATTATTTTGAAATACCAAATTACCAAAACCACTTAAATCTGAAAGAACATAACAATGTCAAGGATTTTTTCTTCTTGGTCTACTCTCTTAGAAAGTAACTTTAAAAAGACAAAAGTGTTAATTTAATTGTACTATTTTTTTTTTCACTATCTTCGAATATGAGTTTTTTGCTTTTTATTCCGTTGCTTTCTCACATGTAGCAAGTGATGATGTGGAAATGAAAGAGGAAGGGGAACCTGAAAAACAAGTTGAATCTCGAGTAAGAATACTAAGATAATAAGAATAAAGTTGTTCATGTATCTTTTGCCTATGTATTGCCTTAGCTATTCTATGATTTTCAGGTATCTTCTGGAAGATTTCCTTTGATACTCTCCGAGAAAGTCCAACGAACAAAGGTAGGGTACAGTTAAAATTATTTGTCATGGTCTTTTCTTTTATGGTCTCTAAGATTGCTACTTAATGTTTACCATGTTATCTGCTGTGAGATTGGTTCCATATTTCGAACAAAATTATGAAAAAGAGTTATTAAAGACGTTCAAATGTGTAAATTGCCACACCTCAAACCGTAATGAAAATGAAAAATGAGTTGATTAATGATAGACACACACTTGATAGGAATTTCCTAGCAATTAATTAAGAACAGTAGCAAAAGGGTAGAATAATAGTGCTAAACAGTAGCAAAAGAGGAAAATAGTAGCTGATATATTTTGATATAAAAGATAAAGAGAACAAGGTTGCTGGGTGTTCGAGAGACCCAGCTCTCTGCCAAGAGCTAATGCTCACTTTAAAAATTAATTCTCTACCCAAAACCCCTCTGAAACTCTCACATACATACTATCTCAATACTCCCCATTACAATGACCAATGTATCTTTTTATTTATCCTAAGGCCTAACAATTAATTAACCTAAACTTTGCTTCTTGTGGCTGTGCAGGCACTTGTAGAGTGTGAAGGGGATTCCATAGATTTGGCTGGTGACATAGGTGCTGTTGGACGAGTTGTCATTTCAGATGCTGCATCTGGTGATCCTGAGATGTACTTGGATTTGAAAGGTATGTTTTCTTCAAATTAAATTATTTCTCGTGTCAACGATGATTAGTGGGTTAGATAAGTGAATGATATTATCTGATGATACCTATTACCTTAGCGCCTTACCAACTGTCGAGCAATATCTTTACTTTCTTCTTTTATTTTTTCAGTTGTTAAATTCAAGATTTATCGATGAAAAAAGAAAACACTCACTATGAAATTCCTCGGCTCCTTTATTTTGTTTACTTATTTTTACTTTGGTTACCTTACTTTCATGGTTCTTTGTGCCTTTTCATCCTACCCCTGTTTTTGTGTTTGGTCTTATATCTGTTGTAAGTAATTGTTTTGCATTTTTGTACACCCAGCTATTTGCATTAATGCTCTGTGTTGATTACTGTTTCAGGAACCATATACAAAACAACAATAGTTCCTTCCAGAACATTTTGTGTAGTAAGTCATCAGTTTCCTCTATTAAAATTCATCACATTGGACATAATAATGTCCTCGTATTGTCATGTACGAATCTCAGCTATATAATAAATATTTGACATTAAATTTAGTATCGAACTCCTATATAATAATGATGATCCATGTTCTTCAGGTTAGCTTTGGACAATCAGAGGCAAAGGTTAGTACTTCCTTATTTCTCTCTTGAATTGTATTCATTGCTGGATTTGTATGGTAATTGATAGGTAACTCACTCTTATTGTTTTACTCTTGTCCACTTTTTACATATCTTCAAGAGAGGTACCACTTCAAGTTTCGATTCCTAATTTTGTAAGAGCTGGAGATTATAAACAAAACTGACTGAATTACTGTTCTTTGATCAGATAGAAGCCATCATGAATGACTTCATTCAGTTAAAACCACAATCAAACGTCTTTGAATCCGAAACTATGGTTGAAGGTAGGGGAACTTTTTTCTACTGTTGGGCTGAGTCATGAATCTAATATGGCCTTAAATCTATTCGGTTTTTTCTCTTCTCCTGAGTAGGAACACTGGATGGTTTCTCATTTGATTCGGATGAAGAGGGTGAAAAGGTTCCGAAAGCTCAACAAACTGAGCTCGGTGAAGATGGTGAAGAGAAAACTAATGGAAAGTCAAAAGGAAAAGCTGAGAAAGCATCGGTATGGATCCAACCTTTAAAGTAATATTAGCTTATCATTTAGCAAATATAATATGGTGCATGTATCTTGATGACAGGGCGTTGCACGAAAGCGGGGTAGAGCTGCGGGAGGGAAGGCACAACCGCAAAAGAAAGTAAAAAGGAAAGCTCCAGCTTCCAAGAAAGCCAAGGGCAAGGCCAAGAAGTGAGGATAAACTTATATTTTTATTATTCATTTTAGTTCTGCCATAACTAACAATCAATAGAATTTGTATTATGTTCAATTAGATGACACTAGTTGTAGGTTTTTATGAACATGTTGGTTAGAATTTATGGCGAAATAATGGGATCGATATACCTTGAAAAATTTAATTTTAATAATACTGAAATATCATATTACCCTTATAATTATGTTGTTTCTGAAATAGTTGTAGAAATATTTGGCTACTTTTCCTTTGTAAGATTTATATTTGGTAACAATATCACAATGTACATTTTGAGAACATAACAAAAGCCAATTGATGGGATCTAATGAGCTATGATCTGCATGCATCTCTTCAAATTAGATTTTAGAACAAAGTTCTTCCTCTTGGCTCATTGCTTTAGTAGCTCTCGAGGACTCAAGACTTCAGAGCAGTTAGAAGTGTTCATGAGATTAGCTTGAGGATCAGAAGAACGATTGGCAGCAGGGTTGGAAGTGGCAAGAGTGTGTTAGAAGAAGAGACCATCCGTACTGCTGCTTGATCGCTGTGGCCATATACTGGCATCGATGGCTGTTGTATCGGTATTGATGGCTCTTGAACTGGTATGATTGGTGGTGCCAATCCACCTACTGGTATGGCTGGCGGTGGTGGTGCAAGCTCACTCCCTGGTATTGATGGCTCTTGCACCGGTATGGTTGGTGGTGCCAGTCCACCTATTGGTGTGGCTGGTGGTGGTTGTGCCAAATCGGTATCTGGTATCGTTGGTGGTGCCAAACCGCTATTTGGTATCGATGGTGGTGCAAATTCACCTCCTGGTGTTGTTGGAGGTGTCAATCCATTGCTTGGTTTTCTCACCCTTCACGACATGATTAAACGTCAACAACAAGAATAATTTAGTAGAATTTTTACTTTTTACAGAAAAAAGGAAATTGAGTTATTCTTTTGAAAAATAAAGAGATTGAAGAAAAGAAGCATTACCCATTATCTTTAGGACAGAAGAGAATGGAGTACTCATAAGCTTTGCAAGTAAAAGTACTGGTGCCATCATCAAAAGCATAGCTATAGGCTCTTGGGCAAGCGTTTTTGAATATGGTTGAATAGAAAGAAGGCTTACATGTGGTTGGATTAGCAAACTGACCACTGCAGCAATACTTGTCCAATCCAAAAGCTTCACATGCACTCTTACATCCTATCACACCACTCCCACCATCTCCACCTTCTCCTCCAACCACTTGAAGCTCTTTCGGACAACCTATGTCATATCGGTTCAAAACAAAAACAACCCTATTTTAATTTTCAATTATAACAAATAGGGTTGGCCCTAAGATTGGATGGGTCTTAAGAAAAAAAAAATTATAAAGCCTTTTATAAAAACTACTAAAAACTTTACTACTTATAGTTTTAAAATGAAAATACTTATTTCTGAACCCTTAGACTAGATGGGACCTAAGTGCAGGCTCAATTTTCTTTAGCTAGAACGACCTTGATGAATAAGAAGAGTTAGTTAGTCAAGTTATGAAAACCCTTTACCAGTATTGATATCAGAAGCGCATCCAGTGGCATTACAGACACCGAAAGCTCCCACTGGAGAGGCAACAATGGGAAGATTGTAGCCGTCGACAATGCTAACATCATAGAAATCTTTATCATCGCCATGACCAAGTGTTATCTCAAAGAGAGATGTAGGTGGATTTGCACCTCTGCCTTCACATTCAAGCGTGCCACCACAATCACCGGTTTGGCATTTTCCAGCTCCTGTTGCATCAAATGTGCAGCCAGTTCTTCCCCATATTCTCCCTGACCATCCGGGAATTGAAGGAATTCTAATGGTTTGGCCAGAGTCAAGTCGAAAACCGGTTGTTAGCAATTGGGGTGTACCTGAACCAGCTAATGTACCAGGCCATATTGTAAAAGGACAATTGTTTATAATAGTAAAAGTGCTATAGTAGGATGAAATAAAAGTGAAAAAGACACAAAGGAAAGCTTCAACTTTTGCTATATACATGTTTTCTTCAAGTCCTTTTTTTTTAGCTTTCTAAATTGAAGTAGAAAAGGAGGGAAGTAATAAGAACAACCAAAGTCCCTATATATACAATTATGCATATACAAATCCCTGCAGTTAGGTAATTTTTTCTTTTTGGGTTTAGTATTTCTTTTATGTTTTGATAGAGTTGGCCTCATTAAGAAGCAATTCCTTTCTTATTTGGAATTTTGCAGGGGACACAATACACATAGTGAAAGCTATAATCTCCTCACTCAAATGATAGAAGCAAGTTTTTCATATTGAAAGGCTAATAATAAGTAACAACAAGGCTTAATGAAGAGAATTTCCATTGAAAAGGGTGACCCATCTAGGATTATTCCTAAGTTTATTTATAGACATATATTCTTTTTCTCAACAAAAAGAGAAGTTATATTCTTTTGTAGACCTACAAGAACAATTCACTTTCCAATATATATTTACATTGTTATTCATTTCATATGGACCATATAATCAATTCACGTTTAAGATCCCTATGTACTACACAAAGAACCTGCCTTTCTTTTTAAATTTAATTTTTTACTTGGTGGACACAAAACAATTCTATGACCACTCTTTATTCGAACACTGTTTTCAACATGTTAAATTTTTTCAAATCTCTCAAAATTTTGCTAGATATCTTAAATAACTATAAACAATCATATAAAAAATTAAACTAAAAAATTCTCTCGAATACCAAATCAAATGTATTGGTGGACTCCTTTTAAGAGATTAGAAATATCCAATCATTTTCATCATGTGTGCTTTTTTTTTTTTTCAAAAAAATTCTTAATAAGCGTGATGCATACAGATTCTCATAAACTACAAAAGTATAAAAGATAACATCAATAGGGCCAAAAAAACCAATCACAGAAGTTCAAATTCTCTTTCACAATAATTGGCGTAATCTACAATACTACACATACAAATAAACCTGCAAAAACAAAAACAAAAACAACAAAATAAAAGCTGACCCTAAACAAAGACTGGAACAAAATTGTTTTGGTATAATTTTTAGGGGCCGAGGTTGTATGGATTTTCCTGATGATGCCAAACCGACCGTAATTACAAGTTGTTCAAGGTCTGCAAGTAATTGTTGGCCCAATGGAACTATGTCCACACCAGAAGAGAGACAAATCACAGCCTGATTAAATAAGTACCATGCAGCTAGCTTCACAAGGTTGCCAGTAAGAAAATTGTTGCAACTTGTTTTGTTATGATTCACGATGAGATTTTGCGATCTGTGTTGGTAACTTGTAGAAGAATTCCAAACTAAGCTTTCTGATCTGCTACATAACAGAGCACATATGCAGGAAGAAAATGAAAAATATAAGACATGGGATATATTGTAGAATGGCTAAGAAGATCGATTTAGGTCCGGAGATCCCAAAACTAGTTCGGTTTTATGAAGGGATCAAAAAGTATTGTCTTTTTAACCTATGATGAAATTGAGTAGATTTCAAGCATAGTATCATGTTAACATACCTCATATGTGCTAGTGCTAGTGGTCATCGCGATGAGAAATTTGCTTTAGCTTGCAATTTGCAGAAAACTTTGATCACCTACATCAAAAAAAGAAGAAACCAATTGTATATTAGAAACCAAATCCGATAATGGCTAATTAAACAAGAGATATATGTTATGTTAGGAGAGAACAGAAATCTAAAATCTTCATAACAGCACAAGCTTGAAGTCCTGCAAAATAGAGATTCACTTAAGAAATCAATTCATCAGAATCAGAACAAAAAAGCCAAGAAAGACAAATATTATATATATATAAAATATAAAAACTCCTGTGGAATGAAGGCCTGGTTATTCATCTTCAACCTGTTCCAAACCGGGCAAGGTGAAACTAGGATACATTCGATCTACACTTCTACTAGGTAAATTCAAACAAAGCCTATAACAGGAGTAGTTCTATAAATACAATAAAATAAAATAAATTATTGCCATATTACAGAACCAGAGCCAAAACAAATTCAAATCAAGTACAAGAAAATAACTATTCTTTCTTAGCCCCACAAATGTACTAAACATAACACAAAAAGTGCAAGCTAATGAATATCCCAGATTTCTGTCAAATTTAGGAGAACTGAATTTAATTCAAGTCTCACAAGCAAATGAACATTACTCGAATTCATATCGCATTTCAAGGAGACAACTAATGGAAGATCTAAATTGCATTAAAGAAGACTAGAAATATAGATTGTCCCTACATACGGGGCAGGACACATCAGGTCCACCATTTAAGTATCTCACATAAAGTTCTATCATCCAGATTTGTTCCAAGAAAAGAGAAAAAAAAAAGGGAAAATTATAAAGAAACAAGATTAAGATAAGTAAGTAATATAACATCTTCGCATTTATGTATATATCTCTAGCTCATATCCATGCCATCTCCAACTTGACTGCAGATTGGACTGACAGCGGTGAAGGATCTCTCGAAAGGAGAAGGCTGGAACTGTGCATCCCGTCGTCTGCGCTTGAAAGAGCAACTATCAGTTGTGGAGGTGGTGTTATCAGCATCAACCTTCCTTCGAATACCTCTCACAGCCTGCTCCTCTACAGCTGTAAGCTGAAATATTTGACGACTCGCTCTGCAAAGTGAACTATGGTTATCATACAAAATTCTTTGGTTACAGTTTTTGTCACAGATGTGAGTAAGTCCAGTTAGTTTGCAACGATACATGTTTCCACAAACATGTTCATTTTCACACTTCCAATCGCATTTGTGAACAGGAATCAACCCATCTCGGCCCAGAATAGTCGACAGGTAAATCACATTAGCAGGCCCTGATGATACCATAGATTTGCCACACACCTCCATTGCTACTGCGAATCGACAAGTTCTAAATGTCAATTTATGAGACAACTCTGCATATTCCAATGCTAGAGGACAAAATAGAATTGGAATATGGAACCTCTGTGTTCTAAACTATTTCAAATCCAGTAAAGAACAAGGATTTGGTACACCACATAACCTATTAAATTCTCTTCACTAGAACAAAAAGAAAGCTACTTTAAATCATTTGATGTCCTTTCAACCTCCATAAATTTAAAATTTCTTCATTTTCCTCCTTGAAAATGGTTTCTACAAAAGGAAAAAGGCCTAAAATTTGTGAAACCCCTAAATACAGAACGAGTACAAAAAGAAAAAAAGGACAAACGAACAATTCTTCCCACAAAATCTTATTTCCTGCAACAGATCTGAAAATCCAAAATCCATACATATATATACAAATATAAATATAAACAAATAAGACATATTTAATTATTTATGACATAATTATAACTGTACATGTCCAAAAATATATCAAAAAAACAGATAATTAAACAAATAAAATATAAATTTTTCTCTCTCACTACCTTTTACAGTTAATCAAAAACAATAAATATAACCAAAAATAAATAACTAATCAAATCAAATCATATCATATCCATAACAAACCAGACAAAACAGAAAATATCTCAACACAAAAAGTTAAAGAAAGAAAGAGAGAGAAACAATGCAAAGACATACCTCAGTGCTTTAGCTTCTTACAGAAGAATAAGAAGAAGAAAATGGCGAAACTTGAGCCACGCGCCTCCACCGGCCACCACCTAACTCCAACCCAAAACTCTCTCTCTCTTTCTCTCTCTCTCTCTAGCTTTCACTTTCTCTCTCTAACTATCCACAATGATAATAATCTGAGCTTTAACGAAGAAAAACGTGGAAATGGAACTTGGTATTTATAGAAAATGGTGGGTTGACGATGAGGCCAGAGGTCACTGTGAATGTATATTTACCATTTTAGACACCCTTTTCATACTATTTCTCTTTTGGATTACGGGGGTAATTTTGTAATTTTACTCTCTCGTACTCACAGTTACTTGACTTTTGTTAAAAGCGTATTTGGAACTCCACTAGTTCACCTACAATATTGGATAATATCCCACCTATTATATATTTTTTTTTTCATTTAATAAATAATTATTTTCTCCACATTTTTTGTTTTTTTGTGTTTCTAAATTAGGTTTTATTCTTTTTTGGTCCTCTAAATATTTATTATTTAGCAAAATTAGTCCTTCATATTTTTTATTTCATCAATTTAGAACTCTTATTAAGTTTCTTTTTTCTTTCTAATACATGAAAATGAAATAATTTTTAAATAAAATGAATTATTAAACAATATTATATTGGGTGTAATTATTTTGAAACAAAACAAATTAGCATGAACTCAATTATTTCACACATTGAGATTCTGGGCCCTCATTTAAAATATTTGTGATATTTTTATAAATTATTACAAAATTATGGTGCCGTTTGGTAACACTTTTGTTTTTTAATTTTTTAATCACAAAATGAAAGTAAAATTTTTGTTTTTAAAAAATTTGTTTTTGAAAAACAAAAATGCGTTCTGTAACCACTTTTGTTTTTCAATTTTAAAAACAGAAAACAAAAGTGTGTTCTATAAAGTTTATTTTTATTTTTATTTTTTGATTTTATTTAAGTCGGGTCTAGGTCCGGGGTCGGATTCGGGTTCAAGTCAAAAGTCGGGTTTAGCGCCAGGGCCGTAGGGAGGGGATTTGGGTCCGGGTCTGGTCCTAATCTAAAAGATTGATTAAGAAAAAAAACTGTTTAAAAAAATATTGAAAGTGATTCTTTTTGTTTTTAAAATTTTGATTTCTAATTATAAAATTAAAAAGTAAAAACAGTTTTATAGAACATGTTTTTGAAAAATATTTTCACTTTTCTACTTTTAAAAACAGAAAACTGATTAAAAAAGTGTTACCAAACGCCACCTATATGTATTGTTTTTTAAAAAAACTTTTATTAGAGTCCTCTAGGTCATGTGGGCCACTTAATCCGTCTTAACCAATACCCGACCCTAATTGAGATGATAATGTATTATGTTTAAATAATTTTTGAAGAAACAACATTAGTGCTGTTTAGTACTATTGATAAAAACAGCTAAATATTCATAAATTGACACTTTACGATAGTGCTGAGTACTACTGCTGTCTATTAATAATGTTTTGATTTTTAACATAAGAGACTTAATTGTTTTTATTTTTATTTTTTAAAAAAGAAAAAACTTAATTGTTAATAAATTAAAATTCTAAGAATTTAATTGCAAGTATTAAAACGTTTTAAGGATAAAATCATAAGATATTAATAGTCCAAGGACTAATAATGCAAAATTAATTTTATATATTTATATTTTTTAATTAATTAAAATCAAAGCGAATGAGAGGGAGCTTTAGTTCACTATCACGTGTCCCACCCACCCCAACGGTTCTTACTCTGTCTCACTCTTTTCTTAACGATTCAAACGCATCCACTAAAAATGCGCCACGTGTAACATCTACCGTTATTATTGCTCCTGTTCTCTCACCGGCCCATGATCCAAAACTCGGACCCAAAAGTTTTGGGCCTTCGGCCTGATACCTCTGGAGCCCATTTTTTGGGCTTAGGGCTTCGATGTGTCCAAAAAATGAAAAAATTCAGATGCGGCTGGCTGCGATTAGGGTTTGGAGAAGAGGAAATTCCGGTCGATCTCGGAATCGGAGAACGGTGTTTGTTTTCAGATCCGTATGCTGAAACGCTTGATTTGATGTTGAAAATCCTAATCTGTATCTGGAAAGATCAGATTTTGGGTTTTTGTTTGGGTAGATCGAATTGGATCTGTAGAGATGGAGAGTGAGTTGAAACTGAGGATAACGATGAAGATCTCTTTGGTAATTATCCTCATGTTATACGATCTGATACTATTGATGGTTGTAAATGAAGGATTCGCCTAAAAAAGAATATAGACTTGATTGTTGACTTGGTCGTTTTCAAGTTTCCAGTCTGAGGTAATTAAAGCTTTAATTTTTTCCCCTTTTTCTTCCGTAATTTCCTTTTTCGTATTTGATTGTTGAGCCTTTGAGATTTGAGCTTCGAAGATGTTTATTTTTGGGTCATTTTTCTCATTATTATGCTATTATTATGAAGGTTAAAAAGTGATAATAATTCAGCTGAATTTGGATCTGTAGCATAGATCAAAGCCATGTATAATAGTGGTGTATTATATGTATTTGAAGTTAAACATGGATGATCAGCAGCTGATGGATCTTGGGTTTTTGGAGGTATTATGCTTCATAATTCATATTTAGTATTATACTCATCAATATTTTTAATTATATATTATGAGATGTGCATTTTTGACTGTAACTGCTGATATAAACACTTCAAATATATATTTTTGTAGACAAAAATTTCATGCTTGGAGATTTGGGATGAGGTAAAGTAACAGATCTTGATCCTTGTTTTCATTATTTATGATACAAAGTAGGGTTCTTGTTGCAGTTCATATATTCTTGTGTTGTTTTTGTTTACACATTCATATTAGTGGCATAGTTTGAATAGAACGTTTATGCTTATCATTGAGCTCTATTTGGTGTGATTAAACATTTGGAACAAAACTCACAGATAGAAAGAAAAATAAGAATCATTGAGTCTGATTCACCCTTTTTTTTGGTTGGATATTTTTCTCCCTTTTTGGATGAGCAATTTAGGTAGTGGGAAATTAGTTGCTTTTGCTTAATAATCACAGCCGTTCTGTCGTGCTGTCTGGGTTGTTATTCAGGTTTTTGAATGAGGAAACTTTATTCTTCAATGAGATTAACAAAAGGCAGTTTAAGTTAGCTAGAGATTGCACCAATTTCTGTAAGTCGATTATTGACTTAAAAAATTTATTAAGCACTAACATATTCTGATCAGCATATACTGTGCAAGCCTGATTGTTTTAACCCTGAATAGCCTTTGTCGAGACTTTATGGCTTTTCAGTCAGTCAATTCACTCTTTTTAAATAAAAAATGGCTTTGCTTCAACTTCTATTTTGATGCATCTAATACTTTCTAAAGAAAAGTTGTTTAAGGGCTCTGTTCTGGCCTTTTTTACTATGAAAGATCTTTGGGTTCTTTCATGATTTTCACGCTAACGGAAAAGTTGTTGATAAACAATTTAGTCAGCTCTTCTTCGTAAGATGAGATTGGCTTCGAAGGCAGTTGTTGAAACTGTTAGGAATTTTGCAGTACTTGGACACTCAATTTCATTTGGATTTGAGATATGAAAATTAGAACCTCAAATAAAGTTAATTAATATGATTTAGCCACCACCTGAGATAGAACCACACCAAAAAAGCACCAAAAACAATAGAACAATAACTAGAAAAGAATAGAAACACACCAGCAGAAAACTAAACCGTAACAGCCATGGTTCTTGATTGTATTTCTCAAAGATGAAAGCAATAACAGATAGAGAAGACAGTGGTCCTTTCAGACCTTGATGTAGAGAGAAAAATATCAATTCTTACATAACCTTTCCCGCTAAAACTAGCTATATGCCTTTCCAACCACTCAACAATTACGAAAAGGCCCTCACACACATCTCTTTGCCCTTTACATATTGGTTCCCTTATTGCTCTTGGCCCTTCTAAAGCATAAGTAAACCTGATAGGAGGTTTAACAATTCCCCCTTCCCCTCGGGGAAAAAAAAAATCCTTAACCTGGTCGTCAAGGTTAGAAGAAGGAAATTTTGTGTGGACACTCTCAAATTGTTCCCAAGTCGCTTCAAAATTTGGCGGGTCCTGGCACTGAATCAGCACCCCCACTCCTCCTGTAGTACCTTCCTTAGAGTGACTCACATCCAGCAAAGCCGTTAGGGTCACTTGCAACTCAAGGTCAGTACTGAGTTGATGAGGCAGTGTTGGAGAGGAATGAGCCATGCCTCAGGCTGCTCGAAGTTGTGACACATGAAACACCGGGTGGAGAACCAAGGTAGGGGCAACTGATAAGCCATTTTGCCAATCTGGCAGAGTACCTTAAAGGGCCTATAAAAACGAGCAGCCAACTTCTCGTTTTTACGACGAGCAAGGGTCTTTTGTCGATAAGGGCAACTTGACAAAAACCAAGTCACCTTCTTGGAACTCCACATGACCGGCGAGAAGAATCAACAATGTTTTTCATTTTTTGCTGGGCACGCAACAAGTGCATCTTCAAATCATCGAGAAAGGCATCTTGATCCTCTAAAAGTTAATCCATTGCTACTACTGTCTAGACCTAGTAGTGTAGCGAACAAGAGCAAGGGGATCATGACCATAAAGCACCTTGGAAGGTGAACAACCCAAAGAGGTGTGGAGAGAAGTGCTGTGCCAATATTCAACCCACGACAGCCACTTAGACCACACTTTAGGTTTCTCTGAAGCAAAGCAACAAACATAAGTTTCCAAGCAATGATTGACTACCTCGATGTGTCCATTGGTTTCTAGATGATACACCGTGCTATGCTCGAGTTCTATCCCTTGGAGTTGAAACAGTTCAGCCCAAGAATGACTGAGGAACACACGGTCGCGTTCTGAAATAATGGTGCGGGGCTCCCTATGGAGCTTTACCACAAGTTGGAAAAAGGCTTCAGCCATAGTTTTAGCTGTGAATGGATGCCGAAGTGGAATAAAATGGCTGTATTTACTCAAACAATCCATTACCACAAGTATAGTGTCGACCTCTTTTGATTTTGGTAACCCTTTGTAATACCCTATCCCATAGGGACGCCGTGTGTGCGCGCTTTTAAATTAGTTTATAATAATAAACCAACTGTATATAAAAGAAAGTGTGACTTATTAAAAATTCTTATTTACTATGTATATAATTCGGCTAAACAACTTTTAGGTTCGGGATTCCCTTAATTACAAAATAGTTCCATAATATCTTTACATCAAGATATTTAATTCAAAAGTGCCATTAAATTTCTCTTGACAACTTCGGTGAAACTAGCTGGAAGAGTTGATATGTACACTTGCCAGAGAAGATCTAGGTCTCATGGTTGTCCTATTATGCCTTTCCCTTTACTTGCACCATATAGCACCTGTGAGTCACAAAAACTCAACAAGAAAAGTAGTATCACAATAATTATATAACATTAAATAATCTTTCAGATATCTCATGATAATGATTATTTGCGTAATGAGACAAAGCATTTCATTACTTAATAAAGTAACCATTACTCTCAGTTGTCCAATAAAACAACCTTTAATCCGTTGCCTAATGAGACAACTTTTTTACCCTACAACGAGTTTTCGGAGAGTAAAACTCTTCCGCACATAGTACCATACAATGAGTTCTACAGAGTAATAACTCTTCCGAACATACCACCCTACAATGGGTTTTGGAGAGTAATAACTCTTCCGCACATACCACCCTACAATGGGTTTTGGAGAGTAATAACTCTTCCGCACATACCACCCTACAACGGGTTCTGGAGAGTAATAACTCTTCTGCACATACCACCCTACAACAGTTTTTGGAGAGTAATAACTCTTCTGCACATACGATAATAACCGTATCACCTTTAATGTATTCAAAGGGGTACAACTGTACTTTTCTTATCTCAAGTCCAATTTCAAGTCTTCTAGCTAACGAAAATGGGAAACCCTTGATGATCCGGGCCCTATGTCACAATAGTAATGATGGGTAAATAATTCAATCAAATTCGCGTTAAGACTTAAAACAAAACTGAGTAAACCCATCCGAAAATCTTATACGGAAATCCTTGCTTGGAGACATATCCAGAAGCTCATGTTCGGAAGTCCTCCCTTTTGGAATCTTCCTTCCCGGAACCTCACAACCGGGTTTCCCCAAACTATTCCCTAATGACACGCATCTGGGATCTCGCAGATTCAATTTCTACCGGCTAAGCCACAACTAACCGGACAATCTATTATCTGGTACTAATAACTCGAAGCCTGTTCGCAATTAGTATCTGGAACTAGGACTGTACGTCGGTCGGTTTATACTACATATTTTTTAACCCAACGTAAAGATCGGGTTGCAAAATTCTACGTCCAACCTGCCCAATTTAAAAAAAAAAAATTTAACCCGACCGACGAGTTGGTCGATTTGGTCGGGTTAACTCGCCCAAACCGAGCTAAGAGTTTTTTTTTTTTTTCAACTGAAATGAAAATACTTTGGGTGTGAGTGTGACTATGAAAAACATAGATAGATACGAGAGATAACATGAGAGGCTGAGATGAAGAGAGAGACAGTGAATGAGATGAGAGGTCTCGTCACTCGTCAAGGTCATTTCCTTTAGTGTTTTTCAATATATATTATTATTATATTTATGTTATAATAATAATAAAAGACTTAAAGTGAAAAACTGAACTTAAAAAAAAGGCTAAAAGTGGGGTTAAATTGGTTTGGTCGGTTTAATTGGGCGGGTTGGGTCTATTTTCAACCCGCTTAATTAACTGATTGAGCGATTTAGAATTTTTTCGGGTTATTTCAGTTTGTATCTTTTATCAGTTTTTTCGGTTTGATTTGGGCGGATTATTCGAGTTGGGCGGTTTACGAAAATCCTTGTACAACCCTATCTGGAACTATCCTTCCGACTCTCATCACCTAGATCTACCACGGTAGGTATAACTCATTCAAAACCATTTTGGGCAGAAAAGTGTTCGAAACTACACAACTCCAGGCCCTTAAAGGTAACTCCCACCTTAATCAAATGTTATCAAACTTACTAAAACAATAGTATGCGATAATCTAAACATATTCCACACTTTGAAGGCATCCAAAATCACCAAAAGTCAAATTTACCATTGTTGGGTGAGCTTTGAGTTCAAAACCCCAAACCCTCCTAAACAAACAGTAGAAATTCTAATACTCAAATTAACTCCATAGAATCTAACCCTAAATTCAAATTCAAAACAAAACTATTCATACAGAAACTTTAAAAAGACGAAGGAGTTAGGTTACCTTAATGCTCCATCCAATTTAACACTGAATTAGTTAAAATACCCCGTAATAAAACTTCTCATTACTATTACCACTCATAAAATATTGTTGTGATATCTCTGGCCAATCCATTGAGTTTTGACAGTTGTTGGATCTAAATATATTTTAATTCACTTATAGCATGTGTATGTCATGTATATATATTCTAGAATATCTTTGTAGTTAATAAATTACACTTATTTTTTATATTTTGATTAATAAATCTAACTCATTAATTATCGTAGTAAGATCGTAATCTTATCCATTAATCTTCTAACACACATAATTTTATATTTCATAAAATATGCCTATTTAATTATAACTATAATTCCTGGGACATTACACCCTTTAATGAAGTCAATAGTCAAATCATTTCAAACTTGGTTGGGCAGTTGTAGAAGACCAACTAGAGACATGGCAGAATACTTCTTCATTCCAATCAACTAAACATTTCTGGCTTGATAAGTGCAAGTCTCGCTTGAGTGATCCCCAATAGAAGACCAATGATATTCCTTTAGAAACTAAGGAATCAAGTTTAAGGGTGCAAATAAAACTAATCTGCCTTTATATAACAACTTCCCATGCTCAAAAGAGAAGTCCTCTCTCCAAATTAGTGAGATTACGAGCTAAAAAACTGTCTTGACTGATTTTCTTTGGTCACAACATCTAAATCCTGCAAAGATTTTGTAGTGAATTTTAAGAAAAATCTTTTATTTTCTTATTATTAGATCAATTTTAAGCCATTGGAATATGAACAATGCTAACATATTCTTAGATTCTACAAAATTTATTATAATAATTACCCGATTCAAAAAAAAAAAAAGATTTTGTAGTAAGTATAGTACACTCCACCGAAGGCATCCGAGTTAGAGCATTTGCAACCCGATTACCTTTGTCGGGTCAATATTGAATCTTAAAATCATACCCGAATAGCTTGATCACCTATTTTTGCGTGTCTGAAGTTAAGACTCACTGTTCAAGAAGGTACTTTAGAGTTTTTTGGTCCGTCTTGACCACAAATTTGCATCTCAGCAAGTCGAGAAGAGCAAAGACAGGAACAGTAGTCATCGCTTCCTGCAAACGATGAAAGGTTGTTGTGGCCTCATTGGACCAACAAAATTGATTCTTCTTCAATTGATTCGTAATTGGATGAGCAATACTACCATATCCAACCATAAACTTATGATAGTACCTCGTGAGACCTAAGAATCCACGAAAAGCACAAATAGTAGTCAATTGAGTCCAATCAAGCATCGCCAGGATCTTTGGTGGGTCCACCTATTCTCCCTACCCCGAAATAATATGGCCCTAGTACTAAATCTTCGACGGCCCAAAACGACACTTCTTGAGGTTGGCATAGAATTGATTCTGAAAAAGGATTTGGGGCACTATGGAGAGGTGTTCTACACGAGTTTCGACATTTGGACTATACACTAATATGTCATCAAAGAGTACCAACACAAAGTCATGGAGATGTGGTTGGAAAATCTTGTTCATGGCAGTTTGAAAAGTGGCAGGGACACTAAAAACTCCGTGTCCCTCACGAGTCCTAAAAGCTATCTTGTGAAGATCCTCTGCCTTAACCCGAATTTGATGATAAGAAGATTTCAAATCAATCTTTGGAATCACCTTAGTGCCAAAATCTCCAGCTACCATCTTACTTTTTTACGTGAAAAATTGGGCAGGGTTGTACTAGATTGAATGATTCCTGCCGCTAACATCTGACCCATTAATTTTTCAATCTCATCTTTCTGTACGTGGGCGTATTTATAAGATGGCACACTTTCAAGTGAGGTCCCTGGTTGAAGGATAATAGCATGGTCGTGATTTCTTGTTGGTGGAAGAGTTGCGGGTGTCTCAAACACCATTGAATACTTCTGTAACAGGCTTGAGATTGAGAGACTTTTCACCATTCGTTCTGGAAAAACAAAGGTATTGTTAACTCGACCTAAACGCCCTCTCCTTTGTGTTGAAGTGCTTGAATCACAAATTTAATCGAGACTCAAGATCGTTGCAAGGATGGGTCTCCTTTTAATGTGATTGATTTGCCACCAACATTTAACTTCATTCTATATTCCTTCCATTGGGTGACCGAGAGTCTCCAGCCATTGTACCCCAAGAATAATATTCGTATTGTCTAAGGGAAGAGGGAGAAAAACATCAATAATAACGAGCTCTTGGACTGTTAATTGAATTGCCTTACAATTTTCGGTTCCATACCCAGCTTTCTTGGTTCCCTTCTGTACCCCGTAAGATTCTGTTGAAACTGTTGAAACTATTGGCAGAGCCAATTTGTTCACAATTTTTGTTGAGATGAAGTTGTGGGTGCCCTACTGTCCACCAAACCTCCGTATCATTGATGTTCCCTAATAATATCATGGCTTTAGGAGAAGTATGTCCATTGTGTTTAAAAAAACCTGTACCATTTGCGCCTCCACTACCTCATCGGTTGGAATTCCTAAGGTTTCCTCGATGGCCGACTACTCTGCTTCCCACATCTTCTCCTAGATTCGAATCACTTTCAACTCTAGAGCTGTACAACGATGCCCACGAGCTTAGGTATCATCACATTCGAAGTTAACTCCTTTATTTTTTTCTCTTGATTTTTTGCTTTGGTTAATAATACCCATTGGTTGTGTCGTGCAATGAAGAAGATGAAGGCACGTACTTCTCTTTGTTTATTATTGTTGGGCTTTGCACATAAGTGCCCTTTGAACTCATGGGTAACCCATGAATCTGAAGAGGCCCACTAAGGATATTAGTGTTTTGTATTTCCATGACTAACCTGTTCATAGATGCTGATTCCTTCAGTGATCCATCAATCGTTCCAAGCGAGGAAGCCAATGTATTCTTGTATTGTCGAAGTTGTTGCAAGTTTAGAAAACGATCATGGACAGAACCTTGATGAACTGGTAAGAATTGTCTTAGCAGCAACGATTTGAGTTCTTCCCAAGTGCAAATTTTTGCTGTCTATTTTCCCTGCGGAACCAGCGAAGAGCCAGACCTTCCAAGCATAGCACGACAACTTCGAGTTGTTTGACAGGCTTCAACTGTTGCAAACTGAAATATTGTTCAACACACTATGTTCAGTCGTCTGGCTCGAGAACTAAGGAAACTGGTAATTCAATTTTTCTTGCTTTGAACTCATGGCATCGCGCTCCATCTCCTTTGTGTTTACCTTGTTGTTGTTGCCACTGCTACTGCCCAGAATAGAGCTATATGAAGCCGACGCTCCTTAGATTCTTTGTGGCTTGGACTCTTGGGACCATTGGTTAATTTTGTAGCAACTCTTGCCTGATCTCATCAAAGCTCATTTCACATAGGTCATTTCATCTTGGTTTTGATTATGAGAAGCTTCTTCCTCAATCGTCTCCATTAGTTTGGCACTCCTAGTATTCAGCCACCACCTAAGATCAAACTATACTAAAAAAGCACCACAAGCAATTGAACAATAACTAGAAAACAATAGCAACACACCAGCTAAAAACTAAAAACCATAACAGCCATGGTTCTTGATTGTATTTGTCAAAGAGGAAAGCAACAACAAAAGGGCAAGACAATGGTTCTTTCAGACCTTGATGAAATCTGAGTTCTTACATAACTTTTCCCACTAACACTAGCTGTCACTGTTTTGCCTTTCCAACCACTCAATAATTACTAAAAGGCCCTCCCTCATACACACACCTCACTGTCCTTTTCATGTTTGTTCCCTTATTACCCTTTGCCAAGTAAACCTCATAGGAGGTCTAACATTAACTCAAAATAATTGGCAATTGTAGATAAATTTTGTTATAGCAAAGATATTAATACAATTTCTTTGAAAAACCTCACTTATTTTTCTCTCGCACTCTTTCTTTCTCTATGTTGAGTTCTCTTTTTCTGTCTCTCACTAAAATTACTCTATAATAATGAGATAATCAACTCGTAGATATAGTTTGTATATGGGGTGACTTTAGGCTGTGGAAGTTTGTGGAATGCAAGCTTACTTTGTCACAAATAATTTGTAGAACTTCATTCATAAATTAATTTCTATTACTTTGTAGAAAATTCTCACATTCTTGGACTATTCAACACTTAGTTGAGAAGCAATAGTTATATATGGCCGACTCAATTTCGAAAATCCACAAAAGGGGCTTTATTTACAACCTTTTTCTCCGACTTAAGTCACGTTTGTAATTCTTCTTTCCTTTCTACTTTGCCACTTCCGTGCTGCTACGTTTCCGCTAGGCCAATAGAGAATCTATGATTCTATACCAAATAAATTTGTCACTGTTAACCAACTTTATTAACATGTTTGCTAGGTTATCTCTAATATGGATATTCTGCATATCCACACATCTTTCCTCCTCACAAACAAAATGATATTTGGCGCGTATGAGTTTTGTGTTTGTGTGAAATTTTGAATTTTTCTCAGGTGGAAAGTGCTTTGATTGTCACAAAACTTAATGATTTTCTCTTGTTTGTGCCAAAGCTCTTCGAGTAACATTTGCAACCAAATTGCCTTTTTGGCGCACACATTCTGTATAGTTGATTGCATTTTTAAAATCCAGCTTACAACTCCAGCAAGAGTAAACATATATCCTATGGTGAACTGACTTTTATCGAGATCACTTACATAATCTGAATTAACATAACCTCTAACAATAAAGTTTGATCCTTCGTAACATAATGCAGTATTTGAGGTACCTTTGATGTATGTCATGATCCTCTTCACAATATTCCAATGCTCTCTACCAAGATTCGCTTTGTATCGACTAACCGCTCCCACTATGTAAGCAATGTTTCTTCTTGTACATATCATAGCAAACATTAAACTTCCCACTAACCTATTTGCTTCACTGTTAGGGCTCATACTTGAGAATAACTTGAATTAATAGGGAGCAGGGTAGATATTGACTTACATCTTGCATGTTGAAGCATTTTCTGAAAGTACTTCTTTTGAGATTCTTCCTATTTCTGTCTTGGTGATTTTTATACCGAGATAGAAATAATAGGAAGATTTGACCTTTGAAGACGAACTACTTCAAGAAAATCTTGCAGCGCGTCAACATGCAAGATTGTTAGCCAATCTCTACCTCGTTTTCTTTTAACTTCAAGCTATCCTCAAGTATGAGCCTTAGCAGTAGAGTAAGAGCGATTCGCCAATACATGGAAAATTTGGGTAGAGAATATTGAAATACTGTGAGGAGGATCTGAGATATATCAAGAGTACCTCAAATGCACATTATGTTGTGGGGAATCAAACTTTAATGTCAGAAGTTATGTTGATTCAGATTGTGTTGGTGATTTCATAAGTAAGCCCGTCTTAGAATGTGTTTTTGTCTGGAAGAGTTCGACTACAAACAAGTGACATTGAGAGCACTTTGCACATGGCAAATAATTTGGCATTTCATTTCAACAAAGCACATACACATCAAATATTATTTTGTTCATGAGAAGGTGGAGGATTATATGTTGAATTGCAAAATAATCTACACTAGAGACAACTTTGCAGCTATGTTAATAAAGCCGATTAACAATGGCTAATTTATTTGTGTCGATTATCCATTGGTCTAGCGGAAACATAAGCGGCATGGAAGTGACAAAGTAGAAATAAAACAAGAATTACAAAAGTGTTAAGTGAGAGAGATATTTAAATAAAATCACTTTTGTGAACTTTCAAAATTAAGTCAAACCATATATGACTATTGCTTCTCAATCAAATATTGAATAGTTGAAGGAAGTGAGAGTTTTCTACAAAGCTGTTGAAGATAATTAATGAATGATGAAGTGTTACAAATTGTAACAAAGCTGTAATATTACAACATGCATTACATAAGCTTCCACCGCCTAATGTCACCGCCATATACAAGCTACATATGATCTTGGTCATTTGTCATTTGAATTTGATCATATTATTCCAATTTTGTAGAGTAATTTGAGTGAGAGAAATAGAGCTCAATATAGAGGTTGAAAGGTGTTTCTGAGAAAAGAATGAGGTTTCTCCTAAACATTTGTTTGTAGTCTTTTATTTATTAGAGTACGAGGATTATTATCATATGTTATCCTTGTTATGCAATTATCAATTTTTTTGGCTCAACTTTATTTGAGGTTCTCATATTCATACATCAACTTCAGTTGTAATTGAGTGCCTAAGTTCCTCAACATTTCTAACATAAACTATAATAATGCTACTGTGCAGGACCATCAAAGACTCTGCGTGAACGTTTTTCAATTCACTGCTTCAACTTTGCCGGGTGTAATGGACACCATTGCCGTCTTCTGTTTGAAATGTAAGGCATACTGTCATGAGGGTCGGTGTTGCCCCTAAAATCTTGCACCTTAGGTGCCATGTATTTAGACAAAGCCTCCACATTGATGATATTTCTGGTGTACACGATAATGTGCTTGCAGTGTTCACCAGATCTTTGTGATCCGATCGGTTTTAACATTCATCATGCTCTCCATTGTGACTATTTTCTCCATCGTGGTCCTATTCGTTCAGCTGGTGACGATTACTGTTCGAGTAGATTCTGCCCCACTTGATCTTCCAGCCTTATTCCCTTGTGCAGTGATCCAGGTTCAGTGCCTTCGATATGTCCTGCAGGGGTAACTGGAGGAACGACTGCCTCCTTATAGGTTCTCGAATTGATTTTAGTGTATTAGTTTCTTTTTATTTGACAAAGTGATTTGATGTGGTAAGATAAAAAATTCACACCACACATCATTATGATCATAGAAGCACATGATTATATCTAAAGCTAGGATCACACATTCACATTGTGCTTAATCTCTTTCTCTCTCATTCCTCACTGGTTTTTGTTTTCTCACTGAAGAAAGAAAAACCATTTTCTCAAATACCAGTCCTATGATTTCTTCATAATTTTCGGATAGATCAGTAACTTCAACTGGGTATGTAAGTTTCATAGGTTCATTCATTTTTGTTGTTTCTTTTTTTCTCGATCAGTTGGTGATGTACTATAGTGTGACATAGTTCTAGATATAATCACGTGCTTCCATGATCATAATGATGTGTAGTGTGAATTTATATCCCTCATAATGATCATTAAAAGAAACGAATACAATTAAATAATAATTGGAGTTACCTCATCCCTCTCTGCTTGTCCGAAGACTTGATTAACTCAACAATTTTTTCCCCTTAGAACTGTCTGGGGATCCCTTGTTAATGCCCTCCGAGTTGCTGGACTTGCGAGTTCAGCATATCGATAATTCATATTTGTCTATTGCGGTGTTTTCCATCGCAGAATAATGATCACTCCCGAAAGGGTTTTTAATCTTCTTATGTAAAAGTCTCTGCCTTATTGTGGGGACCAAATTGTTGGGGATAAATCAACTATTAGATTTGAGGTTTGAGTGGTTTTCTGGTTGGGAATGACTGCTTGATTTGAAGCTTCTATTCTTATTTCCACCAAAAGCAGTGAAACTAGGAAACTGCTTTGCAATCCAGAGTGGGGTTTCTCTCATCTTTTAGGCACTTTTTGCCAGCCTAAGGCAGCAAATACCCCAAACCTTTTCATCAAATGGACTGAGGAAAGCAAAGATTGGTTTAGTCCTCCTCATATCTCCAGTCCAGTACTATTATGTTAAGCAATTTAATGATACCACAGGTGGGGAAATGTAAGGGAAACTTGATCAAAATACAAGAAGGGAACACATTTGGAAAGGTGATATTTCAACTATAATAAGATTTTGATTTCTTTATGACTTAACAACAAAATTATGAATATTGCAATGGGGTTACCTCCCATACTAGTTGATGCATTATATCTTATATTGATGCAATTTAATACCATGCCAAAATCGTACCGTGTCACCTTAAATTCATTTATAACATTACTCAAAACATTATAGTAAGCCCTCTTGATATGTGTCTCTTCCTATTGATATCATTCTAAAATAATAGAGAAATTTATTGAGAATTTGTTAGAAGATTTTCTTTTTGTGAATAAATGATTTCATTTCATCATCTATAATAGGACTAAGTTCTTTTATGCTGCTTCATATTATTCTTGCTCTGAATTATGTATCATACATAAATATAATTACAATTTATGTTCAGCTTGATGGTGATTCTCCCTTGATTTTTTTTATTACTGGTAATGGCTAAAAACCGAACCCGATTCGTAAAATCTTGAATTTAATAAGACGGGTTCGGTACCTATTTTCATGAACCTAAAGCCCTTAATTAGCTGATAAATTCACTTGATGTGCAGCCCTGTTGATGTACCCTTAAACAATTCAAATATAAAGTGAACTTAACCTCTATAGAGTAAGTTACAGTCAATAATTTTTATTTTTAATTTTATTATATATAATAATTTATGACTACATACATCAATTAAACTAATATATTATAACAAAAACAATGTTTGTGTAAAATAAAATTTATATTTAGATGCTAAAAGCCAAATAAAAACCCCATGTGGGATGAGTCACATCTTCTGCTCTGCTTATCTTATTATCATTTATATTTATATATATATATATTTATATATATGTACCAAAAAAGAGCTAGTACGTATACACATACGCATACATTATATATATACTTATATTTACTTCAACTTGATAAGTTCTCCTTCTGATCAGGTCTGCAGCTATATATGGCATCGTGCACCGTACGTTCTCAAGTTTTTCAACAGACAGAGAGAAAGAGACACAGCTTTTATATAATACTATATAGTACACTCACACACACATATATAAATATATTGTTTATATATATTATTATTTAATGATATGTGGCAGACTTATGAGATTCTTATAGGTTTGACTTTGAAGAAGATGCCAGCTTTGATTGCCAAAGATAACGCCATCAAAGACGGTGGTGGCTAAAGAAAGACCACCGTACGTATGAAGAAGAATATCTTTACACTTTTCCTTATATATACTCATTGATCATATACAGTCTCTCTTCAAAACCACTCTTCATTTTCTCCCTTTCTTAGTCTTTAACTCAAGTTTACTATAAGTTTTAAAACCCCATTCCAAACTTATTGGCTACTAAAGAAAAATGGAGAAAAGGGTTATTGATTATATGTTAGTTCCATTAGGACTCTTTGCTTTGGTGGCTTACCATGTTTGGCTTCTCTACCGAGTTATAAACTACCCCACCAAGACCATCATCGGTATCAATGCTATTCACCGCCGTTCTTGGGCTCGTGCTATGTTGGAGGTTAGTTAAAATTAAACGTCGTCATTCTGTGTTTAATATTTGGATGCATATGTATATAGTTGAATCTAAATGACATTTTGTTTTGTTTGCAGAATTTGCACAATAATGGTGTTCTTGCTGTTCAGAGTTTGAGAAACAACATAATGTCGTCGACCCTTATGGCCTCGATGGCAATTATGTTGAGTTCTCTAATCGCTGTGTTGATGACCAGCGGTGGGAAAAACAAAATTGAGTTGTTTATTTTTGGAGACAAAAGTGAAGCAAGCTTATCTATCAAATACTTTTCCATAATGGCTTCCTTATTAGTGGCCTTCTTGTTCAACTTGCAATCCATAAGGTATTAATTTCATATATATTATATATCGAAAGTATTCATATAGATCTAGTATCGCAAAAAGACATCAGTGGTGTCCAGTACCAACACAACTCAATCCTTAATTATTCATTGTTTGTGTTTTTTTTGCAGTTACTATAGTTATGCAAGTGTTCTAGTGAATGTGCCATACAAGAAGATATCACAAGACGATGAACACGAGAAGCTCATAGTTGATTTTGTAGGAAGGAGTGTGAACACCGGAAGCTATTTCTTTTCGCTAGGGTTACGAGCTTTCTACATCTCGTTCGCTCTATTCTTATGGATATTCGGTCCTCTTCCCATGTTTGTTTATAGCTTTGTTTTGGTTTTCATGCTCTATTTCTTGGATGTTAACTTTCATTGTGGTGCCATTGTTGATATTTCTGATGAAGACATTAGTATTAGAAGACCAATAAAAGATGAAGAGCTTGGCATTATTATAGGAAGACCAATTTAGATGTTTTTTTTTGGTTGGTCAAACTAGCTATAGCTACAACTACTTGTTGTTGGAAAATAACATTTTTGTAATCTCAATCTCTATTGTGATTATTGATCTTATTCACTACACAAAAAAAGTAATGTATATAGCGGATCTTGTTCTGTTTTGTTCTCTTTTATTCTTTATGAAATTACATTCCACTAAGATACAAAAATTAAGTTATTGTTCCATTGTTGTTGATCAATTCTTGACTCACGTTATTTAAGTTACAAGTTGGTAGTTATGAAAAGAAAATAATTAAACGAAAGGCCAAAATCATGCTAACTTGTATAGCTATAATATTATTAGGTGGCGTTTGGTTGGGAGGAATGAAAATATAAGAATTGGAATGGGAATGAGAATAGGAATGGAATGGAATAAAATTTGAATTACATAAAAAAATTGATAAAAAAAATTATTAAATTTTTTTTCTTGTTACCTTGAAATAGTCTTTCTTTCTTTTTAAAAATGAAATAGTCATTCCACCAAAATAGTAGAAAGAGCATTCCATTAGAATGTCATTTCAATACTTTAAAATGCAACCAAACGAAGAAATAAATAAAAATTATTTCATTTTCATATTCCATTTCATTACATCAAACCAAACGCCACCTTAGAGTTTTTGGCTGCTAAACCCTTATAATTGTCATTTCACTTGTATTTAACTTTTCAAGTTTAAATTTTAGAGATAAAACCTTCTATATTGAACTGGTAGCAAATTTAAAGTATCATCGATTTTTTATTGTCACTATGGACTATTTATGTATACACTCTTGTATACATGATATGTTCATATTGGTACACTTAATATTATTATTTAAAAATTATTCAGTTCAGTAGTTTAGAAAATTTTATCATCAAAATTGAGCTTAAAGAATTAAGTAGAAGTGGAATGATAATTAAAAGTGTTTAGCCGAAAAAAAACTCATATTATTATAATCCATGTCATGATATACTCATCCCTCATTTCATCTCATAAATGTTACATTTTCAATTTTATTTGTTTAATGTTTTACTTCATGTATAGTTGTATATTTTTTAACATTTTAGCTGACTACATTAATTAAAATGATATAAATACATACTATATTATATAAATATAACATGAATGGAAATTAAATTTGGATGTACATAGTCTTAATTAGCACATGCACAACCCCAAAAACCATTTGGGATTGGAATCTAAGCTTGCTTAGCCACACATGCTCTGTCTACTTATAACAAACTCATATCACAAAAGCATACATGTTCATTCAAACCACCTGAATATATGTCACTACAATATATTATATATATGTGATTAAATATTGTTTGTAAGTTGATTTATGTTGAAATCTATTTTCTTTGGAATGAAGTTGTTCATGTTACTAGTCTCTAGTTTTATGTTAAAGAAGAAACGAAATCTTCTAACCGATAATTAAGCTAAAGAAAGAACTTTAATTTTAATTAGCATTAACATATGATTCTTTATCTTAGTTTCATGAAACTTCTAATAATTCGATCAAAAAGAAAGAACAATGACTTTTCTTTTCTAACAGTTTCGGGAATAGAAACTGAACTTCCTTCGAAAACAAATTTCATTTTTCGATTTCTAGAATTAAAACAAATTACAATTCTCAATTCTATACGAACTCTAGGGACTACAATCAACCTTAATTATTGTACTCCATTAATATATTAAAAAAAAAAAAAGAAACTAGCATTCAAAGTGGTTGTTTTTTTTCCTTACAATTATAAATAAAGCCTTGTTCTTTGAAAGATCTATCTCGTGTCTGGTACTTCATGGTTTCACTTTGCAAGAATTTCGAATCATTCTGTTTAAGTCCATTTTCTTCATCATAAATGATCTGCTTGCCCCGAAATGACCTGGCTCAATAGTGAAATCCTAATTCGTTGGAGCTTTCTATTTGATTGTATTGAAAACCCGAATCAGATGCTTTCTTCAGGAAAAAGCTCATCTTTAATGGAAGGAGCTATCCATTGTATTTGAATATAAGTAATCTCCCAAAGATCATCATCTTCTTTCTGAACCAAAATCCCATTCTCCTTCATCTCAGTAATCATTTTTCTCAACAAGTCAGGAACAACACCAGGTAACTTAGACACACCATACTCACCTAAATCAGCTTTCATATAAGTATCCATTCTCCTCAAAACACCTAACCAAAATGTCCTAAAACCAGGACTATTCGAAATCTGTGTCATCAACTTCAAGAAGATCTCACACAAAAGTTCCATTGCAATTGTTAAAGTTCCTTCCATGCTTCTAGTTTCCCTCTCAGCATTTTCCCTCCTCGAATACTCGAACATCTTTTCGTGCAAATCATCCACCATAGCAAAGATCACAAGATTGAAGCAGTTAATGCAGTTGTTCGGGGTAAACTCGAGCTCTTCAGCAAGCATAAAGCTTTTCTGAAGAGCCATAACTGCAGCATTTCTTATCTCTTCTCGTCGAGCTAAGCTTGTTTTTCTCAGCGCTTCGCCTAGTTTGATGAACAAACTCATGAAGAAGTTCAATGAGCTAGGAGCTCTCAAATTTTCCTCGAATGAAGAGTTACTCGCGTTACTTGTCGCGCTGAAATTGTTACTATTTGAGAGCTCTAAGCACTGTGTTTTGTACCATTGGACTAATTGAGTAACTGTGCTTGCCAATAGATCCAAAATCATTATGTTCTTCTCCAATGGACTGTTTCTAAGAGCAAGAAAGCTAAAAGCAGAGTCAATACAATAAGTATAATTCATTTTTGAGATATGAGTTCCATCTGATATCAACATGATCAAAGTCTCAACAGCTTGATCATAAGTTTCAGGTTGTCTACCTGTGATTGACAACAAGTGTAGAACAGATTTCCAACCGAGTTGAGTCTTCAAATTCGCGGGAAACTCAGTTAAAATCTTGTTAACAGATTTTGTTATGAACTCACAACAAGTGTCAAGTATTTCCTTTTCAAGTTTCCACATTAAGTTTATAGACTTGAAAATCATCTCCTCAGGGGTTTTTTCTTGTTGGTATGTTCCAAGTAGCTTTAGGCAAACTTTGAAGAGGCCTACAATGCCTTTTTCAGCGAATGGGACAGGCGAAAAGGTAGGGAATTGAGCAACTGCAAGGAGATGATCATTAAAAGCATGCCAAAAGGTTTGGAATCTATGTAAGTTTGCCAATGTAATGGCAATGATTAGATCCCAACAGAAACCAACTGTTTCTTCTTCATCAACTGGTGTACTAAACTTCTGTCCTTTCCCTGCAGCCGAAAAGATTAGAGACCGCCCGAGATTGATCAAAGCATCTTCAGGCAAGTTTGAAGTCTTGCTGAAGATGTTACCAATTCTACATTGTTTAATAATCTTAAGATTTTGCTCAAATTCACTCACACCAAGTGAAAGTGAATCTTCCATACTTTCCAATGATAGAAAATGAGAGAATCTGCTAACATTTACAACTTTAGAATCATTTGGAGTAGAGAGGCCTTGTTCTGATGTAGCTTGAGAATCTGATGATGTAGTACCGAAATTAGCAGCATCGAATTCAATGACAGATTGGGGAAGAAGTTTAAGTCTTTTGAGCTTTAACAAACAATCAACAATGTTCTTCCAACCACCTCTAATAGAGTTACCAAAGTTATTTGCAATAGTGAAAACTGCAAGTGTTGCTATCTTAGGCTTCAAATCATGACTAAAGGCGAAAAGGGTCTCTTCAGCAGAGGCATAAGGGTTCAAAAGAGTAGTGAATTTTGAAAAAGAAGCAAGAAGCTCATCAAGGGTCTCTACTAATCCATATTGAGCTATTCTAGCTATTGAAAACAAACCTTCAACACATTCATGGAGGATTTCTTCTTCATCACCATGCTCGAAAAACGCGCATAATGTAGAGACAGATGGCCCTGCAATACTACCAAACATGTCTCTACCAATTCTCTTATCATCATCAAAATTACTTAACTTATAAGGTTGAATAATTCTTGACCTGTTTATAAGCTCAATCCACCTACTTGGATTCATTTCAACAATTTGACCAGATTGACCAAAGATAGTAATAGCATTGTTTGAAATTGAGTTGAATAGTTCAGATAAATACTCCTTAGGAAGATCTTTACCACCATTAATAGCTCTATTATTCCTAATAAACTCTTCCTCTGTCATCTTTTTCTTCACTTGAGGATTATGTTGATCAGTATTAAGCATTATAAGAGAATAACACAAAATAAAGACAGCATCTTTACTAGCAAAAATATCAGAAGTCTGTTGTTCATAAAATCTATCAGAAAAAGCTTCAAGAATTCTAGTAATCTTCTGAGACTCACCGGGCAACCGAAACGTTTCGAGATAAGTTCTAAGAGCATGATCAAGAATCATACTTGAAAACTCAAAAGTTTCAGTGAATTCCTTCAAAACTTGAAGATGAAAACTTTCAGGATCACCAAGATAATCACCAACCATGCTCTTATCCAATCCAGGAGTGTATCTAAAAAAGAAAGCTAAAGCCTTTGGATCATGAGGATCAGGGGACAATTTAGAAAGCTGTAAATACTCCAAACCTTTCTTCTCATCACAATTAAAATGGTAACTAGTAACTAGTAACTTTCTCTTCTGAGCTTTTCTAAACCTTAAAAAATCAACCCAATTGATTGAATCATTTCTTGGTTTATCTTCCCAAAAGGGTCTAAACTCTGAAATCTCAACTGGGTATGGCTCAAAAAGTGTTCTTGAATCATTATCATTATCATCATCATTGTCATATTGTCTATCTATGTTGTCAGCTATGTTATGGATTATAATCATTAAACCTTCAAAAGCTTGAATCTTTAAGGAAGTTAGAGGACTTGTTACTGGAAATGAGTGTTTGCAGAGTAATTTTCCGATGTCTTCGAAGATGTTTCGACAGAGTGGATCGCAATCATAGTTTTCGTAGATTTCGATTATGAATGTTGGTTGTCTGCAAAAGTTTATGATTCCTTCAAGTGAAACTTCTTGGAGTTGGAGTGAAACTCCTTGTGTTGTTGGAACTCTAAGAAGAACAAAGTTGAAGAAGGCTTCTATTTGGAGACGAAGGAATCTGCAAACAAATGTATAACACAAAAAAAAACACATCAATAATTGAATGTAGAGGGTGTTAATTTGTTCTTGGTTTAGGTTGTATTGTATGCAGTGTTGTGTTTTTTGTTTTTCTTGTGTCTTAAGCTAAGTTAACAAAATAGGAGGCGTTTGGTTGGGAGGAATGAAAATATAGGAATAGGAATGAGAATGGGAATAAGAATAAGAATGGAATGGAATAAAATTTAAAATGCATAAAAAAAATTGATAAAAAAATCATTAATTTTTTTCCTTGTACTATTGGAATGGTCATTCCTTTCTTTTAAAAATAGAATAACCATTCCACTAAAATGGTGGAAAGAGCATTCCATTGGAATGTCATTCCAATACTTTAAAATGCAACCAAACAAAATAATGGAATGAAAATTATTTCCTTTCCATTCCATTCCATTCCATTTCATTACCTCCAACCAAATGTTACCTTAAATAAGAATTAAGAACAAAAGTAATTATTTTGGAACTTTAAATACATATTTTTGTATTTGATTTTTCATAAAATTATAATAGTTTATATTGTGAAGATTCAAACAGTTTATTGTATGTATGTCTTTTTTTTTTTTATGTCAATATTTTATTTTTGTATTATAAATTGTTATGAGTATTTTTAAATTTTACAAGATATATTATATAATTATAGTGTAAGTATTACATATATAAAATTTAAAATTATAACTATTTAGATGTCGAGAAAAAAACTGCATTAATATGTTCGTAAAATATTCTATATTTTCAGAAATCGCTAAAGGTGAAACACTATTTATGGGACATTTTATTTTTAAAATTTAAAATAATTATAATTCAATTTTTTTATATCACGATCTACTTTATAGTTGTAGCTAGGTATTTTATTAGTTTTCAAAAAAATTCTTAATAATTTACAACACTAAATACAAAGTTTAAATATTTTACATTTGTTTTTTTTTTTTATACATGTGTGAACTTTCATGAATTATTTTAAATTTTTCGAAAATAAATAAAATATCTATGTAACTATAAGATAGGTCGTATATAAAAAAAATTAGATTATAGTTTTTCCGAATATCAAAATTAGAGATGTCCTAGCAAAAGTTGTATTTCTTTTGTAGAATTTTCCCCTTAAGTGCCCAACACTAAAAAAAATTATCATATCACTACTAGTACAATTTAATAACGAGTTAAAATATTTTAATTTAATATATAATATAGTTTTGGTGTGGTGTTAGGCACTCTTATTATGTGCCTAGCTAGAATAATAGCAATGCACTATATTTTATGATGATCAATGTTATAATATCATAATCATGATTATTAGCATACATGCATGCAAAAATGAATTAAGGAATAAATATAAAATTTAGGAATGTTAAACCTGCGAAGAAAATGATAGGTATTCAAGACTGTACTACAAATCATGGATAGAACAAGTGGTGAAGAACAAGTCCCATAATGTATCAAATGATGAAACAAATCATCTTGAACCATTCTAAGAAGCTTTGGATGTTTTCCAATCCCATCACCACTCAATTCAATAGCTGAGTTAATTAAAACCAAAGCAAATACTTGAACATCTTCATCACCACAAAATGAAGTATTATTACCCAATTCCGAACCACTATTCTCAACCAATTCCACCACATTTAACAAAGAACACAAGAAATGAAACACATCCACTGCACACCGAATCCCATAACCCGATTCCCCTTCGAATTCACCTCCTTCTTCCTCTTCTTCACCCAATCCCGAACCCTTAATGCTCGTAACCACCTCTATTTCGGGCAATTTAGAAAATATTTTCTGGATCAGTTCGTGCATTGTGTACCGAGCGCTTCTTTGAAGCAAATCGCCTCGGCCAATAGACTGTTGAACAACTTGAAAACAAGTATTGACGAGAACACAAACCGCTTGATCGGTTAATAGAGCTGAGGCAGAGTGGTTCATAATCGCGGATAAGACTTGTAAGATCTTCATCATTACAGCATCTTCTGAGATTGAATCGGTTTTTTCTAGTCTACAATTTGTAATGGAAGTTACAATTGTAGCAATGGCCTCAGCTGCGGCTGGGGTCTTTAAATTAAAAAACTCGAGTTTTAGAATCTTGAGGAGAGCAGAGAGGGCGACTCCCGTGGCCGAAGCAGGGATGTCGTCGCTCTGTATCACCTCGAGAAATGGGGAGAGGTAGATAGAAGGGTCTATTGTGCACCATTGTTGTTGTGGATTGAAAATTAGAGCTCTTAGGGATTTTAGGGATTGGAGAATTGCATTGTCTTGGGATTCTTCGGGCGATCCGAGGTAGTGGGAATTAGGATCGGCCGGACGGCGGATTACGGCGAGGAGAGCTCCCACTTCGGTGTTGAGCATGCATGAGAGCCCTAATTCTTTTCTCTTTGATTTTTGTTGTTCTTTCTCTTTTTCCATTTTGGAAAGAAAGACCATTGAAAAAACAGAAAACGACAAAAGAAGAAACCGTTGAAGGTATGGTAAATATTGATCATATATAGTTTAAGGATTGAATTAAATTAAATTTATTATTATTTATATTTTGTGGTTAATTAAACAAGAAAGTAGTAGAGGTTATATAATGGTTTGCTTTTTATAGAGTTTTTACTATTTACATTTTTTTTTTTTTTGCATGGTTAAGAAAAGTGTTTTTGAAAATTTCTGCCTTTTTTCTCTCCTTCCAACAAAATAGTTATGAGAAATTAATACTAATAATAATTTATTAGTTAACCACGTGGGAGGAGTCAGTACACACTCGGTGCTCTGCTTATCTTATTTATATTAAAGAAGATGTCGTACGTATATATATTTATATATGTTTATAGGGATATGATTTGTGGGTGACGTACTTTCACGGAATGTATTCTGTGATACATTAGATGAGTCTTATGGTACATTAAATGAGTGTCAAGTACGTTTCCACTTTTTAACCTTAATTACTCTTAGATCAATCTCAACAGTCAAATCAAATAACTCTCTCGTCTGACGGCTGTCGTACATCACGGATTACAATCCGTGAAAGTACAATAACATGACAAAATCATATCCTATGTTTATATAAATACAAACAAACTTGAAGTTGATACGTTCTTCCTCTGATCAGGGTCAGGACTGAAGCTACGTTGTCAAGTTTTTTCATGATACAGAGAGAGAGAGCATTAATTACTGCACTCACACGTATATATATATATATATATATAATTAATTTGGAAATTACTTAATGATGAATATTAATGTGGGAGACAGAGTGATGAGAGATTCTTTTATATTAATTAGGTTTGACATTTGAAGAAGATGCCAATTACCCAAAGTGATGCCCTAACACTCTGCTGCCTAATATATCTAATTCCAGATCATCAACAAAGACCCTACACGTATGTATATATAAGTAGGATAAGTTTTTTTATTTTTATTTTTGAAAATAAAGTCTATATATTAGAAGGAACTAAATAGTTAAACCTTACGGTCATTACAGAAAATAATACTCAGAATAGTAAAAACTTCTACCATACTAGAAACATTGTTGGCAAACGCCCAATTGACCACATTATGGGCCGCAAAATTACAGTTTCTAGAAATATAAAAAAAATTACAACTAGTGAAAAAAGTAGAGAGATGTTTGCATTGTCTTACATAGTTCTCAAGCCGCCAAAAGCATTCGACACCCTTTAGGTTCTTGATCACCATCTTAGAATCACTCTCCACCATAACAAAAGGGTGATGCATTGTGGCTGCCGTCTCCAAAGCTAACATACAAGCCGCCGCTTCCCCGATAAGAGGGTTAGTGAAGTGAAGCTTGTTAGTTGCCACCCACAAAATCGATTCCGTATAATCTCTGGCAATTGCCACCACACACATGGTTTCCACCCTGACTCTGACATCGCTGTTGATCTTGACTCAATCCTCAGGCGAGGGGGACCAACCCAGAGTATCATCAACCTGTCAAGACTTGAGCAAACTGGATCCATAATCTGCGTAACAATAATATATAGAGTCAATATAATGTTTCAAGCTACCCATATTGTTTTTATGAACCTTGTCATTTCGAGCCCTCCAAATCGTGTCAACCACGATAGAAGCATAAAGAAATAAGCCATCTGTATCCACTCCTCTGGTCCTAAGGTTCCAAAAAAGGTAACCCAGTCCCACATACGGGCCCTAGATTCCACAACAGGCGTAACTCCTAGCTAAAGGGGAAGATCTCTAAAGGTGAGACGCCAAATCGCAATAGAGAAATAAATGCTTAATATAAGTAGGATAAGTTGAAGAATATTTTTTATCCATTAATTAAAAATACTTTTATATTACATTTTATTAAAATATACTCATTATTTTTATAAGAGGATATTGCTTAATATATTCTCACCCTCTCTATTAAATTTAGCACATAATTTATATTAACTTAAAGGGTACAACACATCATATAAAAGTGAATATATGTTAAAAAATAAGAATAATTACATAAGACACCATTTTTTGTAAAATATTTACATTTTTACGTTTAAAGAATATATATTTTTTTTTATATATTTTTACGGTTTTTTAAAAAATATCACCAAAACAACATAAAATTTATAAGAAAACTAAATAAAAGTAACATGAAAATAAGAACAAAAAATAACATACATATAACAAAAAATCAACAACAAATTAACAAGATTACAACATAAAAAGACCGTATTTTCTGTAAATAAAATCAAAAAAATCGTAAAAATATTTAAAATTCCGTGAAACCATATTTTTATATATTTTTTTTTTTGTTGTTTTTATGTTTTTGTGAAATAATCCCTAAAAAATATGAAATAAAGGTAAAAATTAAAATAAATAAAGTCAAATGAATATATAATGTAATTTCCTCTATATAAATATTAGAAAATATTTTACTTAATAGATCAAAAATTTAAAAGAAATTTATAAAAATACATTAATACAAATAAATTTTCATTTTTATTCTTTGAACTTTTTATTTATAAAAATACCTATTTAGTAAAAATAATAAACTATTTTTTGGTTATTTTATAGTTGTCATGTGGTTGTTTTTCTAATATTTTTAGTTGTTTTATAGTTTATTTATAGTTGATTTATAGTTGCTGTAAGATTGGTTTCTCTTTATTTTTTAGTTGTTTTTTTTTTAAGTTTTTGATGAGCAAATAAAGTGTATTCTTGTAATTTTAAAACTTTACAAGCGTATTTTTGTAATTAAAGATTTTATGCTGTAAAATTGTAAATAAAACATAAAAGATGGGTGATTAATATTAATCGTGAATTTATGATGCATACATCCGTAAACAGTGCATGAACCTTCTTGAACCTGGATAACTTCTCGTCTAACCGAAAGACATGCTTTGTCAAACCATGAACTGTTAAAGTCAACGAGCAATATGAGACAAATTAATTACCCCCAAAAATTTATACAATAAAACTATAATTTTCTCAAACAGTACACTCAAAGAGCTAGAGCTTTAACTTGTATCGCTGAATACTACACGCTAACTCATTAACATATCAAGAATAGTCCCCAAACATCTACAAAATAAAATAAGATAAAAAAATAAATCAATCCCTATCGATGATATTAAAACATAATATAAGAAATTCTCAATAGTTAGAAGATAACGACTCTCAAACAAATAATATTTAAATTAAACTTATCGAAAAAAATTTCTCTAACAGTTGGCCCTCCTCAAAACCGATAACCTACAAATTAACAATACATAAAACTATTACCATACAATTTAATGAAAAATAATTAATTTGAAATGGTAAGATAATTCATATTTTAATGTCAAGACTTGAAACACTTATTTGTCGGATTAGACAAGTCGTAATTTGAAGAAGGTATACAAAATAAAATACTTCTCATACACATTAATCATATCACAAATCTACCTTAAACAATTAGGGGCAAGCCATAAAAATAGCATAAAAGCCAAAAAAGGCATGAAAACCATCAAAAAATGGTACAAAAAAACTAGCATAGTCATCAAACATAAAATCTATTTTTAAAGATCTTTTTGTACCTTAAAAAAAATTAATTGAGTTTTAAATTATAAAACAATAAAACAGTCACCATACATATACTAGCCACCAAAAATGGTACTATTGTTAACAAGAGAGAAAGAGTGAAAATGATCTGATTTACAGAGCAATTGCTCAAGAGTTTAAATACAGCTGAGGCTATGTACATAAAGCAATAGAATAACTAACTAACTAACAGAAAAGTAGTTACAATGAGCTGTACAATAAACAAAATAACAACCCTTAACTAACACCCCCCTCAAACTGAGCTGGGCTAAGGAAGCCAGACTCAGTTTGCGACGAAGACAGAGAAAACGAGTGGAGGCAAGAGCCTTAGTTAAGAGATCAGCAATTTGATCGAGAGCTGGAGTGTGACGAACTTCAAGTTTCTGCTGCATAACACGTTCTCGCACAAAGTAAAGATCCAGTTCAATATGTTTTGTGCGAGAATGAAGAACGAGATTGGCAGATAAGAGCACAGTACTCTGATTGTCACACCAAATTGTAGGAGTTGGCAGCTGTGAAAATCCAATCTCAGCCAGTAAAGATTGAAGCCAAATGACTTCAGCAGTGGTATGAGCCAGGCTGCGATACTCAGCCTCAGTGCTGGATCGAGAAACAGTCTTTTGTTTCTTTGAACTCCACGAAATGAGATTGGATCCTAAGTAAATGCAGAACCCCGTTGTGGAACGACGATCATCGGGATCAGACGCCCAATCAGCATCACAGAACGCCGTGAGAACAAGATTGGAGCAAGGCCGAATATGAAGACCATAATCAAGAGTTCCTTTGAGATAACGAAGGATACGCTTGACTACTTTCCAATGAGGTTCACGAGGTTGGTGCATATACTGAGAAACTTTGTTGACAGCAAAGGATATTTCTGGTCTGGTAATCGTGGCATACTGCAGTGCACCGACTAAACTTCTATAGAGATGAGGATCAGGAAATAAATCTCCATCATAGGCACTTAGTTTATCTCCACCAACCATAGGAATAGGAAGTAGATTAGCATTTTCCATCTTGGCTCGACAAAGAAGATCAATGATGTATTTTTGTTGACTGAGATGTAAACCTGTAGTGCAGTGATGAATCTCAACCCCAAGAAAGTAATCAATGGGCCCTAAATCTTTTAAGGCAAAAGAGGAATGGAGCTGAGATATTAAAGCTGATATATGTACTTTAGAACAGCCAGTAACAAGAATATCATCTACGTATACGAGTACAAATATCGTGTGAGAAGATGTAATCTTGAAGAACAGAGACTGATCTGCTTTGGAACAAAGAAAGCCAAGATGTGAAAGGGCAGATTTGAGCTTGTCAAACCAGGCACGGGGGGCCTGTCTTAAACCATATAGTGCCTTCTGTAATTTGCAGACCATATGAGGATGTTCTTTGTCAACATAACCAGGAGGTTGAGTCATAAATACCTCCTCGGTGAGATCACCATTAAGAAACGCATTGTTGACATCGAGCTGTCGAATACTCCAACCTTTAGTGACTGCAATGGTTAATATGGTTCTAATGGTTGTAGGTTTGACTACAGGGCTAAAGGTTTCTTTAAAATCAAACCCATATTGCTGCAGGAAACCTTTAGCCACGAGCTGTGACTTATACTTATCAACAGAACCATAAGAGTTTTCCTTGATACGATGTACCCACTTGCAGCCAATTGCACGCTTACCAGGGGGTAGAGGAACAAGAATCCAAGTGCCTTTGGTTCTTAAAGCATGCATTTCATTGTCCATAGCACCATGCCAGTTTGGATCTTTAAGAGCTGCTGCCAATGATAATGGAGTTTGGGAAACCAATAATGTCTTTGGTGTGTAAGTTCCTACTTTTGCTCGAGTTACCATTGGATGTTGGTTGACAAGTGCTGGGGGATGGACATTGGTTTGAACAGGTTCACTTGGTGATGTAGTAGGCAATTGAGAAGTGGATGGTGTGTTGGGGAGTGACTGAGATGGGACAGGGGAAGGAGATGCAGGTGAGGGCTGTGTGTGTGAATGGGAAGTTTCTGGTGTAGGTAACTGACTGGTGGAAGATGAGATGGCTGGAACATGTTGTACATAGGACAAGGTGGGAATAGAAGCAGTGGGAAGATTAGTACATGACTGATCTGAATTGCTGGCAGTAGGAGAAGAAGTGTGAGAGAAGGGAAATGAGTGTTCATTGAATATTACATCTCGAGAGATGTAAATTATGCCATTACTAGCAAGACATTTGTATCATTTGTGCTTAAGACTATAACCAAGAAAGGTACATTGAACACTACGAAATTCTAATTTGTTTTTATTGTAAGGCCGAGTGTTTGGGTAACAAGCACACCCAAAAATTTTTAAAGTGGAATAATCGGGTTGCTGATGAAACAATAAGAACAGGGGAGTTTGATTTTGAATGACAGGAGAAGGAAGCCTATTGATTAGATAGGTAGAAGTTCTCACAGCTTCATCCCAATAGCTCAGAGGCATAGAAGCTTGAGCTAGAAGAGTGAGAGCCGATTCAATAAGGTGCCTATGCTTACGTTCAGCAACTCCATTCTGCTCATGAGTTGTTGGACAAGAGACTTTGTGTTTGATGCCATTAGCCAAGAGATAAGACTCAAAGGCTTGATACTTCCCCCCTCCATCAGATTGGACTATGATAATAGAGTGATTAAACTCTTTTTCAACCTGAGTTCGAAAGTTTTGGAAAGTCTGAATAGCTTCAGATTTGGCTTTCAATAAAAATGTCCAAGTATATCGAGAGTAAGCATCAATAAAAGAAATGTAATATCTATAGCCATTAGAGGATAGGGCTGGGGATGGACCCCAAATATCAGTGTGTATGAATTCTAAAGGCTTAGAGTAACCAGTAGTAGAATGGGAGAAAGGAAATTTATGAATTTTTCCTTTGCAACAAGCTTCACAAAACTCAATGTGTTCTTTATTATTAACAGGTACATTACAATTGACCATTATAGATTTGACAACACGACTAGAGGGATGAGCAAGCCTCTTATGCCACAAAGAAAAAGAATTACAGACATTGACAGACTGTAGCTGATCATTAATATGACTAGCAGTGTATGTAACAGGGGGATGCACAAAGGATGGACAGGTTGTGAGCTGAAGTTGATTAGGCTGAATGACATAGAGACCATTATGAAGTTTGCCTTCCATTAGAGTTTGCTTGGAAACCTGATCCTTGACAAAACAATTGGTTAGGATAAAACTCAAACAAGGCATTATTGTCTAAGGCAAACTTGGAAACACTTATAAGGTTTTTGGTAAGTTGAGGAACATGAAGCATTTTATCAAGAACCAGAGTTTTGGAAGTAAATGGTGTATGAAAAAGTGTCTTACCAACATTCTGAATTGGTATGCCAGCACCATCACCCATGTGCACTTGATTGGAGCCACAATAAGGTTCTTGCTGAGTGAAGTTGCTTGGATCTAGAGTACAATGGGAAGTGGCACCTGAATCGGGATACCAAGCCTCATCAAGAACTGTATCAGCAGTGGCTATATTGGCTGAGGGCTGGCCGATGTTAGCTGCACCAACACCTGGAAAATCGAAATTGAACCTCTGGTAACAACGAGAGGCAATGTGGCATGTTCTTGAGCAAAGTTGGCATACTGGTTTAGAACCAGATCCAGGAGCAGTAGTCGAATGAGGTGGAGGAGTTGGGGAAAAACCACGGCCATTAGAAGAACCAGAAAATCCAGGAGGATTGGATCTTGGCATGACAGCATATGGATTCCAAGGACCACGATTGCTACGGCCAGAATAAGGAGTAGAGTAATCACCACGAGGTTTTTGATCATAAGCTGCAGTGTTAGAGGAAACATTTCCTTTTCCACGAAAATTACGACTAGTAGCAAGATTAATAGAGTCAAGTTCTTTATTGTGAGTGTCCATTCGATGTTTGTCCATTCGATGTTCTTGAGAGAGTAACAATGTCTCTATTTCAGCAACAGTGTAAGAAGAGTTTCTTGAATTAACAGAAATGACAAAAGTATCATATTCAGAAGGCAAACCTTTAAAAATGGCTGCAACATGATCTTTGACAGAAATGAGATGACCTACAGAGCCAAGATGATCGACAAGAGCCTTGATGCAAAGCAAGTACTCATTGATGGAGAGAGATCCTTTCTTTAAATTTTGCAACTGATTAGTGAAGAGATCGATCTTGGCAGAGGTCTGAGTAACAAAGTATGTTTGAAGAGTTTGCCAAACTTGAGCAGATGTCTTAGCACCCACGATCCTGGTCAGAATTCCATCAGACATGGAAGATAGAAGCCAAGAGTATAGCAGCTGGTCTAGCACTTCCCACTCAACAAAACGAGGATTGACGCGACCAGATCTTTCATCTGCTTCAGTGAGAAACTTTGAAGGCGATCGAACAGGATCTGAGATGTAATCGAAGAGGCGATGACCTCGAATTGCAGAAAGAACTTGAGGACGCCATAGTAAGAAGTTGTTATCATTGAGTTTGACAGAAACTTTGTGAGAAAACACCACCGGAGTGAATGAAGAAGAAGTAGGATTCGCCATGAACGAAGAGAGAAAAAAAATTGCTACTCTGATACCATGTTAACGAGAGAGAAAGATTGAAAATGATCTGTTATTATTTACAGAGCAATTGCTCAGGGGTATAAATACAGCTGAGTCTATGTACAGAAAGCATTTAGAATAACTAACTAACTAACTGAAAGTTGTTACAGTGAGCTGTACAATAAACAGAATAACAACCCTTAACTAACAACTATTAGCTCCAAATCAAAATACAAATTAGCCACCATAAATGATTAAATAAGAACTTAACAAAATAATTCACTAAATCTTACCCACAAAAAAAAATTTGAAAATATATATTTATATATGAAGAATAAATGTGATGCAACAAGCTATACTTTTTTAAATATATAGATTAATTTCTTCCTTAGCAGTGTCTTAGGTTTAACTCAAATTTACTATATTTAAGTACTCAACACAATTATATATAGAATTTAAATTATTTGCTACTATATTTTCATTTAAAAAAAAAGGAAAAAAGAAAAATGGAGGGAAGGGTTATTGATTACATGTTAGTTTCATAGGGCTCTTTGCTATGGTTTCTTACCATGATTGGCTTCTCTATCGAGTTATACAACACCCCACCAAGACAAATGTTGAGAATTCACCACAGTCGGCAACCACCCCAGCTGCCCAATCACTAGCCTAGTCATTGTGCCAAGTATGCCCTACTTTATAGAAGAATGCTACAACACCTCTAATAATCTTGCAGTAGATATTTTGTGTGTGGTTTCTGTACTATTAGTTGTAATCATTTGATAATTCTATTAGAATATTCTCCTTTGTTGCTGTGCATTTATTTTGTAACGTGTCAGTGTTTGAATAGCTGATGCCTTGATTTGTATTCCCTTTATAAATATGATAGTACAACCCTAAATTCATTGAGTTGAGATTTACAATAAACATTCCACATTTGCTTTAGTGTGAAATTTATCTTAGTATAAGAGTCAATAGAAGGTTGCATTTATGGCTACTCCAACACTTGAAAATGAGGGTTAACAAACCCATATGCAGCAGCCCAATCAACAATGGAGAAACTGGACCAGAGACAAGGATTCAAGTTAACCCTGAATTTGAGCAATGGATCATCAATTACCAGCTGTTAATGGGATTGTTGTACAACTCTATGACCGAGTCTATTGCCACAGAGGTGATGGGAGCTACAACATCAGCTGGACTTTGACAAGCACTTGAAAGTCTCCATGGTGCTTATTCAAGAGCTAAAATGGATGAGTTTATAGAACCCTTGTACAAACAAGAAGGAAGGGTTTAACATCTATGGCTGAATATCCAAGGCAAAAGAAAAATTGGTCTGACATCTTGGCATGGTGATCTTTACCCTGAGTCACATCTGGTTGCTAATGTGTTGTGAGACCTTGACACTAAATACATCTCCATTGTGGTTGAGATTGAAGCCAAGCTAAAAACAACCTGGCATTAAGAATTGGAGGACATCCTGCTGAGCTTTGACAACAAGATCGAACGATTGGAAACTCTGATCAACAATGGAAAGATCATTGGAGCATCATCAACACCTCAAGTAAACATGTCAGTAAATCTTCAAATTCATGGTCGAGGCAGAGGTTCTTTTACTAATCAAAATACAATCATTGGAAATGAAGGTCGTTTCAATGGAAATCGTTGTGCAAATTGTGGCTGATTTAAAGGCAGAGGTCGTTTCAACAACTATAAATCTAGGCGAACATGTTAGGTTTGTGACAAATATGGACTCTCTACAGTTGTGTGTTATAACCGTTATGATGAGAACTTTATGGGAACAAATACAGGAGCAAATCAATCTTAGTTCAAAGGCAATTCTAATGCTTTCATTGCTACTCCTGAAGTTGTTGAAGTGATGTTTGGTTTGCTGATAGTGGTTCCAGCAACTACATCACATTTGATTCCTCATCAATGAGTCAGAAGCTTGATTATGGTGGTAAGAAGCCTGCTACGGTAGATAATGGTGAGAAATTATCTATTGCTCATATTGGTAGTGGCTATTTACATACTCATTGTGGTATTTCCTTCAAGTTAAATGAAATTTCACATGTATCCAAAGTAGCCAAAAATCTAATCAGTATTTCAAAACTTACTGTTGATAATCCAATACTCATTGAATTTCATCCTACTTGTTGTTTGATCAAGGACAAGGTAACAAGGAGAGGGCTGCTTCAAGGGGTGCTTAAGGATGGTCTCTATCAACTCTTACCAAGTTACAAGTCTGGTTTTCTTTTATTTTTGAATAATACCAAGCCTACAACTTTCTCTAGTCTAGCAATGTCTAAAACATCAGATGTAACTCAACATGCAACTGATAGAACTTTAATTTCTAAGCTTGATGTTTGGCATAGGAGGTTAGGTCATCTATCATCAAAAGTTTTGAGTCATGTTTTAGAGTCCACAAATGTAACCATTTCAAAAATGAAATGAAATCCTTTTGTATGCCCGTCAATATGGAAAATCTCTTGCTCTACCATCTAAACTTTCACAAAATCATGCTAAACATGTGTTAGACCTCAAGCTCCACCTCAAGCTCAGTTTCATGTGCTTTTGTTCTCTCTTGATCAAAATTTTCTCTAGCTTCAACACACTTCTCAATGAATCCCATGGATGCTTCATTTAATGTCACATATCTGCTAATTATGCATTTTCTCATTTTTGGTTCCAGGCACCACAATCTATAACCTTTGACTCCTTCTGAATACCCTAAGAAAATGCATTTTAGGGCTCTAGCCTCAAGCTTGTCCTGTCTCACATGTGCATAGCAAACACATCCAAACACCTTAACATGTTCATAGCTTGATGGCTTTCCAGACCACACCTTATCTGGTGTTTTAAAATCTAATGTAATTGGGGGACATTTATTGATCAAATATGAACCTCTCAGCAAGTCCATTATGTTTTGGGGGGGGGGGGGGTTCCTCATTATTTTATGCCTTGCTATACCACATTTGCACAACATGTCAAAATTATCTGAGCAATATTCTAGGCCATTACCGATCTTAAGTCTCTTGATTTTCTTACTAGTTTGGTTTTTATCATTATTTTCCAATAATGTGTGAATTTCTCTAACACTTCAGTTTTACTTTTCAAAATAATAACCCATAATTTACTAGAGAAATCATCAATAATGGATAGAAAGTACCTTTGTAATATCTCAGAAAATCTAATTTTAATAATTAGAGCATATTTTATAAAATATGAGATAATATGTGTGCTATGAGTATAAAGGGTAAGATTATGATTTTACTAATCTAATTACATGGTAATTAGGAATTTAAGTATAATTGAATGAATAAGCATAATTTATGAATTATGAAAATTTTATTAGAATATATGGGTATAATATATGTTATTGGTAAAATAAAAATATTTTTCAAGTCTGGCAATTATGGAGACCCGACTGGCGGCCAGAAATATCACAACATTATTAGTTTGTGTTACCGGTGGTGTTTTTGGGTTTGGTTGTTTTTGGTATTATCGGGGTATTTCGGGGTAATTAGTTCTGATTAAATTACCCCTAGGTTAAAAATTACTTAAGTGTTAAGTTGAGAATTAGCTTCCCGGAAAACGAAACTTGTAACCATAACTAATATATATATATACGTTCTACAAGATCGTGTGAAATTGACATGGGGTGTAAAAGGGGAGGAGGTTGGGTACGAGAATAGGTAAGCATGGGAGTCTGAGGGGCAGATACGGGAATTATTTTTTATTTTAAAATTATTAAAATAATTTGAATTAAAAATAATTAGTTAGAGGAATATGGATCAACACATGATATTTTTTGGACCTACAAAAGGAGTTGTTATTGATGGGAATAATGAAAAATCGATAATTTGAGTACTTGTGCGGTTATTTTTCAAGATTTGAGTATTTAATTACTAGCAAAAAAGAGTATGTATTGGGAAATTCCATAAAAATAATAATTGGATCAATTAGGTTATTAGATTAGACATTTTTCAACTCATATAGTGTAATAAATTGGTTTTGGGAGAAAAAGAGACTCTTATTAGGAAAAAAATACTAAAGATGACATATTATTATTGGTGTATTTAAATATTGTATCTCATATATTTTAATTTAAATATAATTAGTACAGGAAATCATGACTAACAATAAAGTATATCGAGTGAGTATAGTTAATTTGTCAAATAATAATACTTTATTAGAAATGACTTATTATCAAATTTTCAAGTTAAAAATGGTTGAGACCCTATAATATATATAGGGAAATATAAATTTATATCCATCTTTTATATTTAAATTAATTTTTTAAACTAATACTTATAACTATTGAAAAAATATGATCACTTTTCTCTAAACCCTAAAATACCCATCTCATTATTCTCAACCATCTCTCTCTTCCTCCTTTCTCTCTCAAAGCAAACCCAAAAACAAACTAAGAAAGCACCACCCAAATCCAACATAACCACCGGCGTTCCACCCAAAACGCCGATCGAGCACCACCCACAGTTAACCACCGCACCCACACTCCGCACCCACGGTATTTTTCATTTTTCATGGTATTTTTCATTTTTTTAATTGTTGATTTAGGGTGAAAATGCTTTTTCTTGATAGATTTAGATTCTGTGATTTTTAGGGTGTGATTTAGTGTATTTTCATCAAAGAAGATGAAGGCCCGATGGGGCCTGATGGGGCCCGATAGTTGGGGCCGATGGTAGTGGACGATGTGCCAAAACGGTGAAAATTCCATGTGGTCCGATGGGTCCGATGGTCGGGCCCGATGCTCTTGATTGGGCAAATTTGTTCGTGGGTCCGATGGGCCCGATGGTTTTCCTGGTGCTCACGGTGGTTCGGTGGAGATCGAGATCCCTTCGTGGATCTCCGTGGTGGTCACAACGGTTCGGTCGGTCAAGAGTGGGTGGGGGCGGTCAAGAGTGGGTGGGTGCGATCTAGGGTGGGTGGGTGCGGTCTAGCGTCGGTGGGTGTGTGCGGTCTAGTGTGGGTGCGGTGATTAACCGTGGGTGGTGCTCGATCGGCGTTTTGGGTGGAACGCCATGGTTCGGTTGGATTTGGGTGGTGCTTTCTTAGTTTGGTTTTGGGTTTGCTTTGAGAGAGAAAAGAGGAAGAGAGATGGTTGAGAATAATGAGAGGGGTATTTTAGAGTTTAGGGAAAAGTGATCATATTTTTTCAATTATTAATTTAAAAAATTAATTTAGGTATAAAAAATGTATATAAATTCAAATTTCCCTATATATCCGTATATAATAATGGTTGCTAGAAAATTGGAAAATTTTATGAAAACCCTAAATGGATAATACTTACCCATAATAAAAACAAATTAAATTGTGCTAATATAACATTAACACAATATTCTTCTTATATATACTATTATTGACCTAGAGATAAAATCTTTTAATTTAGTCATCAAATAAATAGACCATGAGATGGTATAATCTATATAGGCTATATATCATAAATGTTACATTTTCAATTTTATTAGTTTGATAATATATATAAGTTCTATATATAACAATTAAATAGTATTTATACATATATATATATATATATATATCCACCCAACCCAAGATTCATATATAATAATAATAATAATAATAATAAATATGTGAAAGTACGTACTGTTAATAATGAGCACATGCACGTACATAATTAGGTACCATGTGGGATTGACAACAATCTAGCTCAGACATGATCTGTGATATGCTCGATTCTATATCTTAATTTATCAATGTAAACTCATCTCAAATTAAATTACTAAACCAAACAACTAATGCTGGCTGGCACTTTGTTTTTTCACCTACCTGAATAATAATATTATACATAGACAGAAATGATCTTAAGGGTACTTTTCACCACCACAATATATATATAATACTTTTTTGGTACGTAGTTTAAGCTGTTTGATATTGTGATAAATTTTAGAAAATAGTATCAATGACCAATTACAAGATAACCTAAAGGTTTAGGTGTTAGTCACCATTACTGTCTAGTAACAATATATGCTCTTTAAAACACCAATTCTAAAAAATGATAGCTACCCACAACATTTATTAATTAATAAATATATTATTACGTTCGATCACTTTAACTACAAAGCCCATATTAAATTAATATAATTGGTTAAATGCATATATATATATATATATATATTATGTTAGCAGAGTGATTAATTATAGATCGATTCTTATTTGGTTAATAATATTTGACATTAAAGAAAGATATGCCATTGATTCGATCTTGATGGCCACGGATGGCGCCGTATACACAGTGGTGGTAATTAATAGCTAGCTAGGGTTTAATTAATTTCACACATATATAATGAAAAATATTATGTATTTAAAATCTAAACCCCATATCAAAATTTCAAAAAGTTTTCATTTTAGAAAAAAGAAATGGAGAAAAGAATTATTGATTATATGTTAGTGCCATTGGGACTACTGGCTATGGTGGTTTACCATTGTTGGCTTCTCTACAGAGTTAGAAACCACCCGAACACCACCGTCATTGGTGTTAATGCCATCTACCGACGGTTTTGGATCCGCGCTATGATGGAGGTAAACAAATATAAAAAAAAAAAAATCAAATAAAAAAGATCGCTTTCATATGTGCTTGGATATTTTCTATACGTTTTATAAAAGATAAATTTAGACCTCCTGATCATTACAAATATTGAAGAGATATAATATGAAAAAAATATGAACAACAAAATTACAAACTCTATTGTGTTTGATATATATTATTTATTGTTTTAATGGTAGGATGTGAAAAAAAATGGAATGGTTTCGGTTGAGACATTGAGAAACAATATGATGGCTTCGACGCTTCTGGCGTCGATGGCTATTATGTTGAGTTCTTTAATCGCGGTGTTAATGGCTGATGGTGGCCGAAACAAAACCGAGTTGTTTGTTTTCGGAAATAAAAGTGAGGCCAGCTTATCTGTCAAGTACTTTTCCATATTGGCTTGCTTCTTAGCTTCCTTCTTGTTCAATGTCCAATCTATAAGGTATTTATTTTCTTTGTTTAATTGCTTATTATAATAATATATTGTAATTATATCTATATAATTTAATTTGATCTTAATAATTAGTGTTGTGACAATTAAATCAAGTTTCACAAAATAAAATCAATTAAATTCATCAAAGACTATTATTGGTCAATTTGGTCAGATTTTTTTTCCCCACTCTAATAGAAAGTTTGGTCAAGTTATAATTCTACATATTTTCACCAAGTACTTGGGCGAGTTAGTATGCTTGTTAAAAAAGAAGAAGTTACACATTTTATGAGTTTTTATACAATATTTATAAAAAATATAGTTTTCGTTTTTTTATTATTATTTTCAAAAATCTACTTTATACAGAAAAAATTAAAATAAAATAATTAGAGGTAACCAGCTACCTTAGGGTAACCAATCACCTAGCTTTTCAGGCTGTAACTAATTATACCTTATTCTAGTATTTTCCAGATTTTTTTTTTATAAAATTATTCTCATAATTAAAACAACTTTTTTAAAAAGAGCAACATTTTTGTAAACTTACGCCTTAAAAACTATAAAAATAAAATTCTAAAAGTTAAAATGAGATGTCTCGATATAAAGGACTAGAATAGTCAAAATAGTGGAATGTTATTATATTGTTTTAATTTGGTAATTATTCATAAGCATATAATTTTTTTTTTTGTTTTGTTATTATAGGTACTTTAACCAAGCAAGTATTCTAATTAATGTACCATACAAGAAGAAATCACAAGATGATCAACACCAACAATTGACAATTGATTTTGTAGAGAGAAATGTTCATAGAGGAAGTTTTTTTTGGTCTCTAGGGTTACGTACTTTCTACTTCTCTTTCACTCTTTTCTTATGGATATTTGGTCCTCTTCCCATGTTTGTTTCTAGTTTGATTTTGGTTCTGATGCTCTATTTCTTGGATGTTACCTTCGAATCTGCTCGAGTTGTTGATGTTTCCGACGACAACAATAATTACGCGAAACGTGAGGAACTAGGAATGATTGGGATGAGACCAATTTAAATGTTATTTTTTTTTGTTAGGTTAACCTATAATATGAAACTCTATATTGTGTAACATTCCAAGTTAAATGTAGTAACATATTTCACTATTCTTCTTGACTACAATTTAGTTATAGTTCAATTAATTAATTAAGGTGCTGTTTGGTAACTATTATTATTAATTGATTTTATATTTCGTTAATTAAAAACTAAGAACAAATTAAAGAAGTTTCTTCAATTGAATTGGAAAAAACAAAATTAATTAAATTTTTTGCCTAACAAGATCACCTAAGCTTTTAGTTATTTTGTATCTTCCATGTATAATCACTTTAATGTAACCTATTTAATACTTTGTTTGACACGTGTTGTCTTGAATTGTCAGATTTTTATGATTAGCTTTTCTAAATAATTATGTTTAATGATTGTTAATATTTTTAGGTATAAACTGACTTGTATGGCCAATTAATGTTGTTTGAACTTTTTTGGCCGTTAAAAATTTCTATTGAACTATTAAGATTGTTAAATTTAAGGACTTTGTCTAATCTCATTCAATTTTACTATTTTCAGTAATTGTTTATGTACTAAATCATGCTCCCCAAACTTTAATATCTACCAAATCATATCCTTCGAACTTTGACATATACTAAATAATGCTCCCTAAACTTTTATCCATGTTAGACTTTTTTCACTAAAATTAGACAAAAGTCCTTAAATCCAACAATCTCAATAGTTCAAGGGGTATTTTTAACGACCTTAAAAGTTTAGAGGGCATGATTTGGTACATGTCAAAGTTCGGGGGTAAAAATCCTAATTAACCTTTCTAATATTTCATTTCTTTTACTCTGTTCGGTCGGTCAATTTTAGGTTGTAGTTCTCCCAATTCTTATTTGTCAATAGTATAATTTTCCTTTTCCCAGGGTCGAGATGGGGTGAGTCCCATTCGATTATAATAAATCTTATCTCGGCCATTTGGGATAGATATTGTAACGTCCCCGCTTCAAGCCTCCATTGGGCCCTTACACCCACGGACTAATGGCTCTTATACACGAGTACGCCACTCTAGCTGCTTCCTGGATTGATGACTGACCCTACAGACCAACACAAGTGTTTCCAGAGTGCTTTGTTCTCACTCACACGCATCCTGAGAAAACTTCCCAGGAGGTCACCCATCCTTGAAATTGCTCCAGGCCAAGCACGCTTAACTGTGGAGTTCTTTCGAGATGGGCTACCGAAAAAAAAGATGCACCTTGTTGATATAGGTAGTACCAATCAATCCATTTAAGCTCTCTTCAACTATGTAGTCCCATACCTACACAGTCTCAGAATCATCCCACTTGACCTTCCCCAGGCGGTGTGGGATTGTACAGCTTACCCGGTGTTTCCCCTTACGGATCACGGGACTACTCAGCATCCTGAATTGTTCAGGTAGATTTCGGGGGCGAAATCCTTTTAACGGGGGAATAATTGTAAAGACCGCATATGATTAATACCTTGAATTATTAAATAATTAGGGTTTATGTATGAGATTTTATTATTATTAATAATAATATGATTTCGGGAATTTATTCGAGTTCGTATATATTTATTATGCTATTTATGTAAATTTCTCAATTTCTGTGATTGTGTTCGGAAGCTGTGGAAAGCGACGTTGGGCCTATAGAGAGTCGTATTTTATATGATTTAGAATTTATTCGGGATATCATTGTTAGATATTAGAGGCGTTAGAATTTTCGGGGTTTGGAAAATGACCAATTAACCCTTGGGTTGTTTTAATCTTTGTTTTCTTAGTGAGGGGTATTTAGGTCTTTCCATTCTTTTGGCTTTATGTGTGTAGTGGAAGCTGTCCAATTTAATTAGATTATCATTAATCTATTTTGGAAAATAAATGGGATAGTTAAGCTTAACCTAGAAGAAAAATCATAAACCTTTCTTCACCTCTCCTTTTTTTTCGAACCAGCAAGAACAGCTAGAAGGGAAGAGTTTCTTTGCTGAAATCTTTGCACTCTAGCAGGTTTTTAGCAGTTTAAATCAAGGTATATTTCTTTAGTAACTTTACTCAAGTTTTACATAAGTTTTGAGTTTATGTTTTGATGTTTTAAGTTCAAATAGGGGCTGTGTGTATGATTTCAATTTGGGTTCATTTGCTGAAGTTGGGTAATGTTTATTCTTACTGTTTTAAGCTGGGATTGAGCCTTAGGTTGTGAATTGTTCAAGTTAAAGCTTAGAAAACCTTAGTTAGGTCTTTAATGGTGTTTTTGGAATTTGAGTGAATTGTTGTGATTTGCTGCTTGGGATTGGTTTGGAATGATGTATACAGGTATTCTGGAAGTTTTTAGAAGTTTTGGGCTTGATTTGAATTAATGGGGATCAAATTTTTGTTCCCATCTCAGAACCGGTCGACCGGTTCTGGGAAGCCCCTTGCAACCGGTCGACCGGTTGGTACCCAGGAACTGGGGTTCCAGTTGGGAACCGGCCTACCGGTTGGGAATTTTTCCCGAACCCTAGTTTTTCCTGTTTTTAAGTAATTTAGGGTATTGGCATCCTATTTATCGATAGGGTTAAGCTTAGTTTCTATTTTAAATCCCCGATAAGTGTTTTAGCGAGTCTCTCATCGGATTTTGAACATTATGGTTTAGGGCCCTGTAAAACGTCAAGCTGCACTTCCACTCAGGCTGACCGGCACACTTGAGCACGGAACGAGGTAAGATAGCGTAAGAATATATATATGAATGTATATGCTTGTTTTGATTGTTATACTACTAGCACTAATATAAAATGATTATTAGAGTGTTAGTATAGTATTGCATGTTAATGTGGTTACGGTGTTACCAACACGAGTACCCAGGGTACGTCGTGTTCGTGGTACAACACTTAGTAATTCTCGGGAGTACAGTTAGGGCTCTACCAACACAAGTACAGAGTTGGTACTTTAGTGCATTTGGTACAGTAGTCGTACTACCCTTAAGAACGTTCTTAACCATTTGGTGAGCTTGGTTATTGAGCTCAGGGCGGCTTAATCATAAAGCCGGCATTGCAATACTTTTATATATTTCTTGCATATCTTACTGAGTCTGTTGACTCATCAGTTTGCTACCTTGTGTAGGTAAAGGAAAAGCAAAGCTGGAGGAACAGTGAGGCAGAACTCGGCATGATTGTACATATCGCGGCAGTGCAACTTGGAGGGTTTCGATTTCTTAGTATTTTGGAGTGTATTTTGAGGATGCATGTCCGCTAAACTTTTAAAAAAAAATATATGCGTAGATAGTAGTAAAGTATTTTTAACTTGTATTTTGATACTCGGGATCTCGATCCATATGGTTATTAATATATAAATTATTAAAATTAATTTTCGAGTTTATTATTATAAAATACGGGCGTTACAGTTTGGTATCAGAGCCACCGGGTTGTCCACTGAAGACCGTCAAGATATGTACAATCAAGGCCAGTGTCGAGTTCAACTCACGGTTCCGTAAGCTTTATTTCTTTTTGCAAACTGTTTTAAGATATGTTGTGATGTATATATGATTAATTGAGATGTTTTAAATCTTAATTGCGGTCTTGAAAATATTTTGACCACTGTCTGACCTACGTGCCTTGTGGGTTCGCAGGCTAAGTCCTAAATAATGGACGACCAGCGAAACGTTAGAAGGCAGGGTGAATTGGTTGAGACCGGAGGTGGTCGGGGTGGTAGAAATCCCCAAAACCCCCGTGGACGCGGTAGAGGCCGCGGTCGAGTCCCGAGAGGTGGACAGGAGAATCCACCTCAGGCCCCGGTTGATTGGGAACAAAGGTTTGCTGAGATGCAAACTAGAATTGAGCAACAAGAAGAAGAGATTCGACGACTTAGGCAACGGGATGCTCCTGTTGAGCCTCCCCCACAACCGCCTGCTGCGGTTCCTGCAGCCCCTGCAGTGCCAGCTGAGCAACATGTTGCTGGTAACCGCATGGAGCCTTTATATGAGAGATTCAGGAAGCAAGCACCTCCAGTATTTCTGGGAGGCCCTGATGTTTTAAAAGCGGAGCAGTGGTTGACTGTTATCGAAAGAATACTGAATTTCATGGGAGTGGTCGGAAATGATAGAGTGGCATGTGCCACGTTTCAATTTCAAGAAGATGCCCTGATATGGTGGGAGATGGTATCCCTCACCAGGGATGTGACCAGAATGACCTGGGAAGAGTTCCGGGAATCGTTCAATGCCAAGTATTACAATGAGGCGGTCCGCAGTGCAAAGCGGAAGGAATTTGTAGAGTCGGTACAAGGTGAGGGTATGTCAGTGACTGAATATACAACCAAGTTTGATCGCTTGGCTAAGTTAGCCTCCGGGATCGTACCAACAGATTTCAGCAAGAAAGAAAAGTATTTGGCTGGGCTGAATGCCAAGATCAGGCATGACCTGGTTATTACAACAAATGATACCACAACTTATGCAGAAATGGTTGATAAGGCTCTTCGAGCTGAAGGAGCAGTTAAATTTTTGCAAGAAACCCGAGAGTCTTCTGGTGTTGGTGGGATCACTGTTCTCCCTATGTCTGGACCTGAAAAAGAGAATGGGGGTTCTACCTTTGAACAGAAGAAAAGAACTTTCCCATCCTCGGGAAGTTCAGGGCAAGGAAAAAGGTTTCGAGGAAACCAGAACAGAAGAGGACGTCAGACTTATTCCTATCCTGAGTGCCCGTGTTGCAAGAAGCATCACCCCGGAACTTGTAACCGGAGGGCCTGCTTTCAGTGTGGTTCGGTGGGACATCTCAAGAAAGACTGTCCTTAGTTGAAGAGAGAGGAACCGAAGCCTGAGGTCAAATCTGTGCCTGCACCTGCTCGTGTATTTGCTGTAACTCAGGCAGATGCTGCTGCCAGCCCTTCAGTAGTTACAGGTCAGCTTCTAATCAATGGTTTTGCTTATACTGTTTTATTTGATTCGGGTGCTACTCGGTCTTATGTGTCATCAAGGGTTCTTGATCAGCTTGATAGACCCAGTGATATTTTTGAGACGTGGTTTGGAACCCTGTTGCCCAATGGTGAGTTAATTGTATCAAGAAAGTGGGTTAGGTCAGTATTAATTAGAATTGAAGATAGAGAATTAAGCGCTGATCTCGTGGAGTTACCATTGGCCGAATTCGATGTTATACTTGGTATGGACTTTTTGTCCAAATACTCTGCTAGTATTGATTGTAAACGGAAAATGGTGACTTTTGAACCGGGGAATGAGGAACCTTTTGTTTTTGTTGGTTCGGTCCAAGGTTCTCGTGTTCCAAGAATCTCAGCGTTGAAAGCTAGGGATTTGTTACGAAATGGATGTGTTGGATTTCTAGCAGTGGTGGTAGATTCCAGTAAACCTGTGTTACTTGGACCTGAAGAAGTTAAAGTGGTTAAGGAATTCTTAGATGTGTTTCCAGAGGAATTACCTGGGTTACCACCTCAGCGGGAAATAGATTTCATCATTGATTTAATTCCTGGAGCAGAACCTGTTTCAAAGGCACCCTACCGAATGGCACCTGCTGAATTAAAAGAACTGAAGATACAACTCCAAGGGATGTTGGATCTAGGGTTCACTCGGCCTAGTGTGTCACCTTGGGGAGCTCCTGTGCTATTCGTGAAGAAGAAAGATGGAACTCTTGGGATGTTGTTGTTTAAAGCACGGGTGTGTGTCCCTGATATCAGTGAACTTAAAAAGGAAATTCTGGAAGAAGCTCATACTACCCCTTACTCATTACATCCAGGAACCACCAAAATGTATCAAGACTTGAAGCCCTATTTCTGGTGGTATGGGATGAAGAGGGATGTAGTGGACTACGTCACTAAATGCTTAACCTGTCAGCAAATCAAAGCTGAGCATCAACGACCAGCGGGGTTACTTCAGCCATTAACACTTCCAGAATGGAAGTGGGAAGACATTGCAATGGACTTTGTGGTTGGCTTGCCTAGAACCACAGGAATGTATGACTCAATTTGGGTTGTGGTGGATCGTTTTACAAAGTCAGCACATTTCTTACCTGTTAAGGTAACCTATACAGTGGATCAGTATGCTGATTTGTATGTGAAAGAAATTGTTCGTCTTCATGGAGTACCAAAGTCAATCGTTTCAGATAGGGATCCTAAATTTACATCAAAGTTTTGGGTAAGTTTGCAAAAGGCTATGGGAACTAATTTGAAATTCAGTACAGCCTTTCATCCTCAAACAGATGGGCAATCTGAACGAACTATTCAAATACTTGAAGATTTGTTACGAGCTTGTGTTATGGATTTTGGAGGATCTTGGAGTAAGTATTTGCCTCTGATTGAATTCTCCTATAACAATAGCTATCAAAGTACCATAGGAATGGCTCCCTATGAGCTGCTCTATGGCAGGAAGTGTCGTTCCCCAATTCATTGGGACGAAACAGGAGAACGGAAATACCTAGGCCCTGAATTAGTCCAGAAGACAAATGAAGCAATAGACAAGATCAAAGCTCGAATGCTTTCTTCTCAAAGCAGGCAGAAAAGTTATGCAAATCCCAAGCGACGGGATGTTACATTCCAACCTGGTGATCATGTCTTTCTACGAGTATCCCCGATGAAGGGAATCAGACGTTTTGGAAAGAAAGGTAAATTGAGCCCTAGGTTTATTGGACCTTTTGAAATTCTAGAGAAGGTTGGGCAAGTTGCTTATCGGTTAGCCTTACCTCCTTCCTTGTCAGCAGTGCATAACGTGTTTCATGTTTCCATGCTGAGGAAGTATGTATCTGATCCAATGCACGTTTTGAGTTATGAAGCATTGGAATTACAACCTGACTTATCATATGATGAACAACCAGTGCAAATTCTGGATAAGAAGGAAAATGTCCTTCGAACTAAAACCATATCGTTGGTTAAAGTACTCTGGAAGAATAGTAAAGTGGAAGAAGCCACTTGGGAACTAGAATCTGATATAAGGACAAAGCACGCTGGAAACACTTATGTTGGTCTGTAGGGTCAGTCATCAATCCAGGAAGCAGCCAGAGTGGCGTACTCGTGTATAAGAGCCATTAGTCCGTGGGTGTAAGGGCCCAATGGAGGCTTGAAGCGGGGACGTTACAAATGGTATCAGAGCCTTGACCCAGCCGGAAGTGTGGTCGACGAGGACGTCGGACCCCGTAAGGGGGGGTGATTGTGACAGTCAGTAGTCCCGTGATCCGTAAGGGGAAACACCGGGTAAGCTGTGCAATCCCACACCGCCTGGGGAAGGTCAAGTGGGATGATTCTGAGACTGTGTAGGTATGGGACTACACAGTTGAAGATGGCTTAAATGGATTGATTGGTACTACCTATATCAACAAGATGCACCTTGTTGATATAGGTAGTACCAATCAATCCATTTAAGCTCTCTTCAACTGTGTAGTCCCATACCTACACAGTCTCAGAATCATCCCACTTGACCTTCCCCAGGCGGTGTGGGATTGTACAGCTTACCCGGTGTTTCCCCTTACGGATCACGGGACTACTGACTGTCATAGATATTGTCTTGACCTTAATTCGAGATCAAGTTACCCGTCTTGATCGTCTTAGTCGGGTTTGACTTTGTCCAATCCGAGGTAAGATTTATCTCATCTCGGATCTATCAAGAACTTCCCTTTCTAGGATGGGTATGCTCTTATTTTAATCCAATTCGAGATGGTCTTATCTCAGCCTGACCCATGCTATGTACTCGCCTTGGTCATCTGAAGTAGATTGCTTCTTGTGGGCCCTAGAGATGACACATCTGGAGCCTTTTCTGTTTTGGGCTTTTATCTTGCTTGTTTGTTGGGCCTTCCTCCTCTCCTCTTCCGTTTTTAGTGGGCCCTTAATTGGGCTGGTCTCGACTTGTCCAATCCTTATATGGACCTTCCTCAATTTAGAGGAAATTACACTATATACTCTTTTTATATTGTCCTCTTTTGTTTTTACCCACTTTTTTAAAGTCTATCATTTTTACCTCTTTTTTCAAAATTGTACCAATTTTGCTCCTATCACTTCAAGATACTCTCCATGTGACTCTCATATGTAAGGATATTTTGAGTACAATACATATAAAAAGAGGTATGTTTCAATTAAATATAAAATTTTAGGTAAATTTGATCAATTGATTAATAAAAGAGGTATTTTTCAACTTACCCCTTCAATTTAATCCACGTGGGCTTTTTACTAGTCATCAATTTTTGGGATAAGTTAAAAAATACCTCTTTTATTAATCAAATAACTAAATTTACCTCTAATTTTTATTTAATTGAAACATACTTCTTTTTATATGTATTTGTATCAAAAATACCCTGACATAAGGGAGTCACATGAAGAGTATCTTAAAGTGACAGAGACAAAATTGGTACAATATTTAAAAGAAGAAGTAAAAATGATAGACTTTAAAAAAGAAGATAAAAATAAAAGAGAACAATATAAAAAGAGTATAGAGTCTAATTTCCTCTCAATTTTTCTCCTAAACACTATTCCTCAGTTTCTTTTATATTTTTCGTATAAGAAACTAGTTAATAGTTACCAACGGATGATCAAAGGAAAGACAAAATCATTACTGCCTTCTCGCTAGTGTCAGTACACACACATATTTTTTTTTTATGGTGCTCACTAGAATTTTTATTTCTCGAGTCGCTCTGGCTTTCCTATTTACTTAACACTCTCATGTATCACTACAAGAAATGTCACTTTTGCCAACACATTTTTGTACTGGCAAAAGTTAGTATTCCGCTGGTAAAATAGAATTTACTTGTGCTGTGTTGGCAAAAGGGGGTTGGTAAATCAATGTTGGTATTAGAACTTTTCCCAACATAAAATAAAAAGCGCTGGCAAAGATGACTTTTCCCAGCACATAAATGCGCTGGTAAAAGTTAGATTTTCGCCACTGCAAATGTACGCTGGTAAAACTTTGACCTCTTTGCCAGTGCAATTTGTGAAATGCGCTGGTAAAAGTTACTTTTACCAGCGCAGTAGCGAACTGTGCTGGTAAAAGTGACATTTCTTGTAGTGTATATATTTCCTTCCTTCTTTTTAATTTTTATGTATACATATGTTTTCCTTTAATTTCTATGCCATTGTATGGGTGATTTCTAGTATCTTTTTAATGGTTTTTCTGTGTCAAATGCTGTTTCTTTATACCTTTTTATTCTTGTACAAGTTTTCCTTTCTTTCTCTACTACGTGCGGTTAATAATATCGAAGAACCCTTGATTTAATAAAAATTCTTGCATGTATTTTAAAAAAATAACATATCTCATCACCATTATCAAAATGTATAACAAAGTAGAGAGACCACATATAATCACAAAATAAGCATTAAATGCGTATCACATCGTTTATTAGACCCGTAGCTCTCAATACTAATCATAGAAATTAACATTCAAAACCGAATAGTCGCACTTGATAACCACCATAATACTGAGGCTCAGATTCAATTCACTCCTGTACAGATTCTAGATCTTTCACCTACAGGTGAGTACGCACCTGATTTACCTATAATGACATAGAGACTAGGTCGTGGAACAACAATATGCATTAATCATGATCAAAATGATTCTCATCAGTATAACCAAAAGTAGGATAAATAATAAGAATAACAAAAGAACATATTCTTTTTTTATTTTCTAGAAAATTCGGCAGCATAACGGTTGTATTTTGAATAAACCAAAAAATCATAAACTGCATAATTATTTATACAAAAATACATTTAGCACTCAGTGCTCCAGAACAATCCAAAAAACCGTGCATATTAAGTTTTTAATTTTTTAAACAATTTGCAAATCATAAATATTAGAATATGTCTAATATTATTCAACACATATAAATATCAAGTCTAATAATCAAGTTGAGTCCCTATCTCTCCCAAATCGTTAAACTTTGTCCAAAAGACGATCTTAAGCTCTCAAGTCTCGAGCTCCAATTGTTTAGTCCAATTTTAAATATCACTCTCACCTATACCATCAAATGGCTAAATAATTATTATCATTGCATTCTACTTTCAAAACCAAGTCCAACGACAAATAATATGACTATATTTAAAGTTTGGAGCTTCAAAACCTCACCTAAGCAGTGCACATTAACTATCGAAGGCAATAAAAGTTGGTATACTGAAAACATCATCAAAAATAAGGATAGTATACATCAAAACGAGTAAATCGCACCCATGCCAACCATTTGTCGAAATAGTACATGATATCGCTAGAAAGTCACTGGAAAGAGACAGAGCTACAAAAACATCACCAAAAAAAGTAGCAGGTTATGTGAAATGGCTTAGTGTAGGTTGTTCTCCTCAGCAAGTTGAGTCTAGTGGTGAAGATGACTTGTCAGACGGACACCAGAGGTGGCCAAAAAATTCGTTCAAAGTTTAAACCTCCAAACTTTGACTTTCGATCCCAAGCTAATGGCGGCAAAAGAGGCGGTGCCGCTTGGGGGTTGAGGTCGCCGGTACGTGGGGACTCGAATGGTCCAGCGCGTGGGGCCAGACATTGGCTGGAGAATCGTTGCCAGACACTATTATAAAAATGGTTTTTCCTGACGTTTTAAACAGTCGTTTAAAGTATTCCCGTCGGTTTCTATAACTGTCACCTATACGACCGTCGCAAAACGGGCAAAATAGGCATCAGTTAAAAACTGTTACTAATGTGGACTTCTTGACTGTTTAAAATCATCACCTATACCCTGTTATAGGTGACGGTTTTAAACTATTAGGAATGTAAAAAAGAAAAAAAAAAAAAAAATACAAATTCTATATGGATGATTAAATTTGAGTTTTTCTCTTCAAAAATTTTATACAGTGTACATACAATGAATTCTTTTATAGTGCACCACACTCAAAATGGTGTACCAATGCACTTTTTTTATTTATAATATTGAAATAATCATATTGTTTTTTTTTAAAAAAAAAAAAAATTCGATGATGTTTATTCTAGTTATTAAGACTTGTGTGTTATAGTCATTTTATACATTTTAAGAGATTCAGAATATTTCATTATACAAAAATAGGGTCCAAATAGTATATTATAAAATAAAAGAGACACATGTACAACAAGTTGTAGATTATATCGTGCAGTGGCGGAGCAACAAGGGGTCATATGGGGGCACATGACCCCACTCATGTTTTGAAAAATTACATTTCTATATAGAAAATTTTAAATAATTTTAATTTTGCCCCCATAAAATTTAATTTTTAGTAGTTTTATCCTTTAATTTTTTTTTTAAATTTTTATTTATAATATTTTTATGTTTATCCTCATAAAATGTATAGTATAAAGTTTAAAGAAAGTTCTCCAACAAAATTTATATTTTCTTTTATTAATATTCTATTTATATTTATAAAGAAAATTTGCCACCCCTAAAATACATGGTTGGCTTTGCCACAGAGATTGTGTGCACCATAAAAGCTCTCTGTATATTATTATGGATGTTAAAATAGTAGGATGTGTATTGATTTCGTAAAAAAAAAAATGCACTATAAAAGTTCCTTGTATATTATTATTGACATGTTTATAAAATTTAAAAATTTATTTATTTTATTAAAAAGATAATTTTAAATGGATGTATTAATGTACTCCTATCTGTTTTAGCATCATAAATAACTTTTTAGTCAATTTTTTTTCTCATGATCATGCACGTTATAACTATTTTAGATATCCTGCAAAATTTAAGAAATTTAAAAAAATTTAACACGCCGAAAATAGGGTTCAAAAAGTGTACTGTTGCACACGTGACTATTTTATTTTATACGTGTGTGAAATAGATTGTTTGAACACTACTTTCTATATTGTAAATTATTTCGAATTTCTCAAAATTTTATAAGATGTTTTAAATAATTATAACGTAAACATGAAGAAAAAAAATTAGATTAATTTTTTTTTTCTTTTGAATGTCGAAATATATAAAAGTGCATCAATATTCTCCTTTTATTAAAGGTGTGCATTGTAGAATCAAATTAACCTACAATAATATATATTTTATAGTTTGAATGAAATAGACTATACCATCATAATGAATTAAAACACGTGTAATCAAGATAAGGTTTCATTTCACTTTTATTTTATGTCCAGATAAAATATCTATGGTATAAAATTTAAGCATATATGTAAGGTATAATTGGTAAAGAGACGTTTTTGGGTGTGTTAATAATTCCAAATAACTTTGAATAATATATAAACAAAACTTAAAATGGGAAACATTTTAGTGAGAAGAAAGTTGTTAAAATGGTACAAACGTTTATTAGCCTCCACCCAAGTATTATCCTAAATATGTTTCAAATTTTCAATCAAACATATGGAAATAATGACTTAGCCAAAAACAATTTAAAAAAAACGTGATGAATATTACAAACACTAAAAATATCTCCTCTATACATGCATGGTTTCATTATTGAACACAACCATTATGAGTCTATAAAAAAAAAACTCCAAAGTAAAGCATACTAATAACCTAGATTAATCTTAAGAATATCAGTAATTTTTTGGGAAGTTTTCAAGAACAAAATATGCTGCAAACACTCGTGGTTGTTTGCAAGAACAATCCTCATTCCAAGGATGCAGCTACCTCTTTATACTATGTAAGTATATATAGGACTACAAATGTAAAGTGGGAGCATCAAAAATGATATCAGAGCCTAACTAGCCGTGATCCGTAAGGGTGTAATCAATAATTTTTGCTAAATATAGAGTGTAATATAGTATTTACCCTTTGATAAATAATTGCACAACCACGCATAAATAATCTGTTATCCCAAAATTAGCATAGATCGATGACATGGCCTCAAATTAATGTTAACCTACTTGATTAGGCACGGTATAGCACTTTTTAAATTACTGTGACAACCTTTGCTAATCAAAGGGTTTAACCAAAAAAATATGATTAATTAAAACTTTCACAATTTAATAAACTTTACTTAATCAAATACATATTCTTACAAGTGTCGACATCCCGTAATTAAACTTTTTAAACATTTCAAAATATATTATGTTTCAAAAGGTGTCACCCATCGACTACAAAATAGGAGCCCGTGTTGTCCCTAGACTCACTGTGCTCAGCCTTCACTTTTTCTTTATCTACACCTGAAATTATATCTGTGAGTCGACAGACTCAGTAAGAAAAATATAAAATATATAAACAGACAATCTGACTTGTAACTGGGCGCCCATACACCTACTTACAAGGCTCAACAGATGAATCAAGAACGTTCTTAACAGAAGTACGCCCTCTATACCATATGTCTAAATATCTTTCTAATACTAGTATTGGTAGGGTTTGTTTATACTCTGAGTACAACTGGATGTTATACCACATGCACTCTGTACTCGTCTTGTACTAGTATTGATAATGCTATGTCATACCCTTTAATAATATATTGTAGCATATACATTCCGTACTTCGACCATGCTAGTGTTTGTAGTTATAAATGTTGGTTTATATGGTCCCTATCAGCGTTAGAAAAAGCATAAGCAGATTTTATTAAAATTAATTTAATCAAATCTGAACCATAATCCCAAGGATCTCAACATAATATATAGATTAAATATAAGCTACATGAAAATGAAACAAAACCTCTTGTAGCCCTTTGTAGGTCTAGCCGTTCATGGAGGAGTACTGGGTGACTAGACCCTATCCATTACAGGTCTTACCGGCCAAGCGCAATAACTGGGTTCAAACCAGGCTTGCCTAGGCCAAATCCCATACCTAGGAATGGTTGGCCAGGGTCTTGAGGGCATGGCTAATCTTCACCATACACTGTCCAAGGGTATGGCAAGCCAACCCCTATATCTTTAAAATCTGCAGGTTTCCAAAGGAGTGCTAGTTAATCATGTCCCCACAGCAATAGATCAAAGACCTCAAACTTGATCGATTGAGGGGATCACCATTCTCAGCATATATATAGCTGCTACACCAAAACTAGGCGCAAACAACCAGACTGACCTAGCGGATAAATCAAGAATACAGAAACAAAAACAACAATTGGACCGGAGAATGCGATTGCATTATAAGGTCGCAATTGAACAGATCGAGCAAGTTCAAATTGACGTAACATGAAACCTATTAGTGCGAAAGCGCCGTGGAGAGCAACAAAAGTCCACAGACCGCCTAATTGACACCAACGAGTAAAATCTCCCTGTGCTTTCGGACCCCAAAGTAACAACAAAGAGTGTGCTAAACTATTAGCAGGAGTAGAAACTGCGGCAGTTAAGAAGTTGCATCCTTCCAAATAGGAACTTGCTAATCCATGTGTATACCATGAAGTTACAAAGGTTGTACCCGTGAGAAGATTCGAATCACAACAAGGATTGCTTTGATAGAAGCGCAAGATGGACTCGACCCCCAGAAATCAGATAAAGATTAATGTCGATGCTAGCTTTTCCCATAGCTAGCTGTCGTGGTGTAGGGATTGGTGTAGCTATTTGCGACTCTTTGGGCATAATGGTAGCTGCTTCTCAAACCTTTCTCCTTGTCTAGTCTTCCCTTCTTGGTGCCGAGTTGACTGCAATTGAACTAGGCCTTAATTTGGCTAAACCGAAGGCTTTCCTAACTGTATTCTGGAATCAGATTGCATTCATGCAATCAAGTTGGTTAATGCCAACAACATTGGATGCACAGATTTCAACCCTAACATTGGATGCACAAGTTGTAATGTTTTTACCTTCTCAATTAGAGAAACTAATGTTGTTGTTCATTTATTAGCTAAAAAAAGTTTTAGAGTCTAAAACTTTAGTTATTTGGAAGAGGATTACTCCCTCAGTGATTAGTGCAGCTGTGTTAGCTGACTTACCCCTTCTTGTGTAAGTTTCATTTGGTATGAATGAAACTTTTCCGAAACCAAAAAAAAAGTATACAAAATGGAAAATTTGTCTTTCTTTTTTTTTTTTTTTTTTTTTTTTTTTTAAGTTATTTTTTCATTATTTTATTTTTTTTCGATGTGTCTCTCTCTTTTTTGTTTTACTTTTTCCATAAAAGATTTTTCTCTCGTGTATATTTTTTTCTTTAATTTTTGTTTGCTCATTTTTTTTATAGTTATCTTTTTATTAATAACTTATTAATAAATAATACCCTACATATGTTCGTGCAAGAATTTGTTCTGTATTGAAGGTTCAAGAGGCAGGGGAAACAAGTACTTATTTGGGTCTTCCAAACATCTTGGGTAGAAATAAAAATGCTTTACTGGGGTTCTTAAAAGAGAAGATGAGGAAGAAGATTCAGAGTTGGGAAGGAAAGTTTTTGTCTAAAGCAGGCAAAGAGCTGATGATAAAAACTGTTGCTCAATCCTTGCCTAGTTATGCCATGAATGTCTTTTTGCTTCCTTTGAAGACTGTTAATGAAATGGAGCAATTGATGTGCAAATACTGGTGGAAATCCTCTTCAAAGAATAATAAAGGGATTCATTGGAAGAGTTGGGATAAGCTGACGGTTCACAAATCAAAAGGGGGAATGGGATTTAGGGATCTTCATGATTTTAATCTTTCCCTTTTGAGTAAGCAAGGGTGGCGTTTGCTTTGTAGGCCTCATACACTTGTTGGTCGTTTGTTTCAGGCACGATATTATGCGGGGAAGAATTTTTTGTGTGCAGAGTTGGGTAGTAATCCCAGTTTTGTATGGCGTAGTATCTTTGAAACAATAGACATGGTTAAAATGGGGGCTCGCAGGCGGGTTGGGAATGGGTCTGAAATCAATATTGTTTTAGATCCTTGGCTTCCATGTGATGAAAATCCGAGAATCAGTTCGAGTCATCCTGCTCTTTTAAATCAAAATGTTGATGCTCTTATGGTTACTGGATGTTTAACCTGGGATGTGGACTTGGTGCGTGATCTGTTTAATACAAGGGATGCTCAACTCATTTTGAGTATTCCCTTAAATTCAAGTCGTATTGATGATGTTTGGTTCTGGTCTTTTGAGAGCTCAGGGAATTTTTCAGTAAAAAGTATGTATCGACATTTGCAACAAAGAAAGGAAGATGATTTGCAGCTGGTGGGGTCTGATTTCTGGGGTAAGTTATGGCGACTTAAAGTTCCTCCTAAGGTGAAAGATTTATTGTGGAGAGCGGCTTCAAACTGTTTACCAACCAAATTCATGCTTCGGTATAGACATGTCAACATTGATACAATATGTCCTGTGTGTTCATCCAATAATGAAACAATATTGCATCGGTTGGTGAATTGTTCCTTTGCTCGGGCTTGTTGGGTCAATGCGGGAATAGAAGTTGATTTGGAATATGTTGGTACTTTCACAAGTTGGATAGAGGCTTGCTTTCAACAATTTGAGGGAGATCAAAGGAAGCTCATTGCCATGACTTGTTGGGCTATCTGGAAGGTTAGAAATGATTGTGTTTGGAAGGATAAAAGTGCTAGTGTGGCGACTGTCACTGTCTTGGCTTCAAGTATGTTGGAACAGTGGAGTAAAGCGCAAGACAAGGAGTACGTTCCTACTGCTGCTTTTTTGACATCAGCTGATGGTGCTCTTTCTTGGCAAAAACCAGCAACAGGAGAGATCAAAATTAATACCGATGCGGCTCTTTTCTCTGACCCCAACAGGTATAGTTTTGCTTGTGTTGCTAGGGATGCTACGGGGCATGTATTGGAAGCAATTTCTAGCTGTAAAATAGGGACTGTAACTCCAGAACTAGCTGAGGCTATGGGTGTGAGGGAGGCATTGAGTTGGCTCAAAAAGAAAGGTTGGAATCGGGTTACCATTGAGTCTGATTGTCTTACGGTGATTCAAGCTTTACGTAGTCCACTTCCTATGTTTTCATACTTTGGGGGTGTAATCTCTGATTGTAAGACATTGCTGGAAGGTGTTAGTGATGTGTCTATTTTATTTGTTAAACGATCTGCTAATGGTGTCGCTCATGCTGTTGCTCGAGCTTCATCTTTTGTCGCTGATCGTGTTTTTAGGAGTAATGATTTTACTCCTGATGTTCGTGATGTAATCATGAAAGAAGTTTATTAATAAAGCTTCCTTTAATTTTCAAAAAAAAAAAAAATAATACCCTACATATGATGTTAATATGATATTTTGTGATGTTATTCCCTTTTTTTTTAAAAAAATTATTAGTAAATAATAGTAAAAAGAATTATATAAGCTTAACTTCAAAAAAAAAAAAAAAACAAACAAACATTTTGTTTAAACTTTTTTTTTTGATTTAAGCGTTTATATATTACAACATGTTTTACCTGGGACTCGAACCCAGGACCTCCAACACTCACACACCCACATATGGCCACTTGAGCTAGCCTCAAGTGGTTAATTAAATTTTGTGTGGCTGCTGGGAAAAAATAAGATATATTTGATCCACAGATTTTAACGGAAGTTACGAGGTACATGTTCTTATGCAATGACCTTTATAATAATTAGTATTTTTTTTTTTCGACATAATGCTGTTATTGGTATAGTTAAGTAACGAGTGTCATATAATTTAAGAAAATAATTGTAGAGCACCACCTATCGAAGGTGCTAGGTACCACTAGTACTCAATAACAATACTCATATATAAATATTGAGAATTGCTATGTTTAACACTCTCATCAGTATTATATTGTTATTAGTATAATTAAGTATATCGGGTTTCAAATAACTTATGAAAATAATTTTTAAAAAATATTACTGTGTGTTTGGAAGTAACTGTGTAATTACTAGGTAGTGTAATTACTAGGGTAGTAATTACACAATTTAGTAATTACACTATATTTTAAAATGCACGGTGTGTTTGGATATGAGGTGGTAATTACATATGAATTACTAATATCTTGTTTGACAAAATAGTTAGTAATTACATGAGAAAATAATATTTTTTAATAGCTAATGTTTAATATGGAAAGTTTTTAGTAATTACTCAGTGTAATTACATTCAATTCTCATGGCCGCCATGAGAATTGGAGAGTGTAATTGGAACCTCTCAATTACTTCAAATTATACAGTTACAGTGTAATTACATGGTCAGACAAATATGCCAAATTGTGTAATTACCTCTAATTACACATAAATTCAATTACATTGTAGCTTTCCAAACGCACCCAAACAATCGTATAATACTACACTGGACACTACTGATACTCAATAATAACGGTCTTAAATATTGGGCTTGTGCAATTTATGACATTGATGATAACCGGACAGCATTGCCAGCTGTTGGGATACACGATACCACACATGCATGAAATGATGTTGAGTTAAACATAACCTGAGTTAAGCAATTTTGGAAGGTTAGTTTATGTGAACTAAGATGTTTGGTTAAGGTGGAGAATTTTTATTGGTTGAAAACTACTATAAATAGGAATGTAGGATACCATATGTGTTTCATCCAAATTATATATCTAAGACTTGGCAAGGCTTCTACTCATCCACAACAGGTATATAAATATATATAAATATTTTTGTAATATTAATTAAATCATCTCTTTTGTTTTTTTTTTCTTGTTATATATCATATTTATATAATGTTATTAGCTATTGATATTCCATAGTACTATAATTACATATACATTAATGCACTAGCAAATTATACTATATGTAGTCTTATTAAGTAATAATAGTTTATATAGTTTCTGAGCATTTATATTAGGTGAATGTTATAAGATAACAATCTGTTTAACACCATTTCATATGTCATACTATTAATACTATAATTATGTAATCGAGTTCCACATAATTAAATATAAATATAAATATTTGATAATAAGGACAAAATATTTTAGATTTATATAAAAAAAGGAAGATGACAAAAAGTCATGGACTTAGTAAATACATATAGTGTAGATGTGGATTGGCTTAGCTTATTTAAGCTACTTTTGTTTTAGGGGTGAGGGTAAATAAGTGAACTTTGTATTGCATCATCAAACTACTATTTCATGAGTAGCTGTAAATTTTCAACTCAATCTCCAAATAATTATTTAAACTAAATTTATCTCCTATTTTCACTATATCTAAGCTTTGAATTCTTATAATATTATAATCATTTGAACAAACTTTACAAAGAGAAACTAAATGTTCATTTGGTATTATATTAAAAAATAAATTTTTATTTTTCAAAATAGAAAATTATTTTCTAAAAATAATTAAACATGTTTGATATTGTCTTTTGAAAACTGTTATTAGAAAACATGAGATTTTGAAAAAATAAAATTATAAAAAATAAGAATTTTAATAACAACAAAATGTTGTTCATGTTTTAAAAAGCAATTCATTTGGTCAATATTTTTTCTCCACTTTATCTCATATAATTATACTTATCATTTTCTTATATTATTTTCCCTATTATATATCACTTTCTCTCTTATCCTTCTCTCTCATCGCTTTCTCACTCATCATTTGTTCGCATTATTTTCTCTTTCATTATTTTCTCACACTTTCTCTCTTATTACTTTCTCACATTATTTTATATATCATTATTTTCTCTCTTTTCATTTTCTCATATTATTTTTACACATTATTTTCTCTCTCCTCACTTTCTCTCTCATCATTTTCTCTCTCATCACTTTCTCTCTCCACATTTTCGGTCTGAGTCAAATCCAGGGCCAGGCCGAGGTCGGGTTTGGGCTCGGACCCAGGTTTGGGAGCCGGGGTCTGGGTCGGGACCGGGTTCGGTTTTGGGTATGGGATTTGGGTCCAGCTGGCCGGAGCTGGACCGGGGTGTTGGTCCAAGGACGGGTGCGGGTTTGGGGTCGAGTCCGGGGTGCAGGTCTAAGGCCAGGTTCGGGGCTGGAGTGTGGGTCTGAGGTCAGATGGGGCTCTAGGGCTAGGGTTGGGTCTGGGGTTTAAGTTTGGGACGAATCCAAGTTTCAGGTCTACGGTCGGGGCTGGGTCCAGGTTCAGGTCCGGGACGAGTCTGAGGTAGGGGTCAGGGTACGGGTGCGTGTTTGGGTTCAGGTCCAAGTCTGTGGTCTAGGGTGTAAGATGGGCATGGGTCTGAGTTTGAGTCTGGGTTCGAGGTGGGCTTGGGTTCGAGTTTGAGTTCAGGGATGGTACAAGTCCGGGTTCAGTCCCAATCCATTTTTGAGTCCGGGGTCGGGGTCGAGATCTAAGTCCGGGTCCGATTCATGGTGGGGTCTTGTTAATATCGGGGTCTCAAAGTATTGAAGTATTTTTCAAAAAGTAAAATAAATTTAAAATAAAAATTGTTTTTGAAAACATTAGCCAAATGTGACTTGTGTTTTGAAAACTTCAAAAACTGTTTTTGTTCTCATTTTTTAAAACACTTTTTCGAAAATAAAAAACAGAAAACAATATCAAACAAACTTGTAGCTTCTCCAAAATAACTTTTGAAAAATTATTTTTAAAATTGAAATAATTTACCTACTTCCTAATATATTCACAAAAGCTATTTTTTGTTTTTTCATCCAAACACTTTCATGAGAAGAATCTCTATAAATGAAAAATAATTTTTTTAATATATTATATAAACACTAAAAATAAATCAAAACTCTTATTTAATTCATTCAACTTTTAACTATAAATTAAAGTAAAAACTTTAGTTAAACAAAAATCTATTTCTTTGTGAACTAATAACTTCATTTCAACAATGTTTTACCATGAAGTAGGTATGGAAAGTGAGAAGAGTAGCATCGCCTTCTTCACAACTTATAGACCACCGGTACCGTTGGACATATACTCACAATATATATTGAACGAAAATCCTCATGAGGTTCACATGACTGATGGTGTGTCCTATAACTACAATGGCCGACCTATTCCATCTAATGCTCTTCAGACAATTCATAAACGCATTTCTGGAGATAGCGACGACGATGTTGATATCTCCTCGGGCTTGGTTTACGTATCTGAAAGAAAAGGCAACCTCGAAACATTATACATTGCTCTCCACTATAATAATAGTGATTATCCTGAAGTTGAAACCATTGATTTTGCTCATGAATTTGGGACCTTTGATGGTATTCGAATGGAGGATAGTGGTTGTATTGCTGGTGATTATCTTGTTTATGTCACTACTAAGGATAATCCTCACAAACATCGTTTCCCATGGACATCAGTTTACAAAACAAATCTTAAGACTTCAGAAACTCAACGACTCACTCCACAGGTACGATTAATAATATATATTGAGAATGTGAAAGTGTAATTGAGAAATTAAGATATATAAAATGAATTGTATGATAAAATGTATAGATTTCATCTCAAAATTAGTTACCTATGAGAGTAAGCTATGTATATCTTATAAATATAATATTATGTTCTCACACATTATTTATGAATGTAATATTTTTTTAAATAATATATATATAGACATGATTTTGTCCTGTTATTGTACTTTCACGGAATTATTCCGTGATGTACGGCAGCCGTTAGATGAGAGAATTATTTGATATGAGGGCTGGGGTTGATCTAGGAGTAATTAGGGTTAAAAAATGGTAACGTATCCTGAGACACATCTAATATACCCTGAAGAACCATCTAATGTACTACGAAATACATTCCGTGAAAGTACATTACGGGACAAAATCGTGTCCCTATATATATAAATTTACATCAAAACTGCTCATTATAATTAGTAAAGTTGTAATTAAATATTTAATTATTATTTTATATATATGCTTGGATTTTAATTAGAATTCCTTTTTTTTATAACAGCTTCAATTTTTATATTAGCAATAAATTAATTTTCTTTAACTAAATAGTATAATTTATATAATATATAAATTGCTACTATTTTTGTTCTTGTCACAATATCTTGTTGTAATACTTTTAGCTACAAGATGTAGTGATAATGCATATAATAATATAATTTTAGTCCTTTTTTTATATTTATTTTTAGTCATAAATTTTATTGCTATTAAAAATAAAATTTTATGTAGTAATTCAATATTTATCATTCATATATATTTAACCTATTCTTTTCTTTCATACATTGTATATCTTCAGGGAAAAGCTGATTTAAGTCCATCAGTATCACCATCTGGAAAGAAGATTGCAGTGGCATCATTTAAAGAACAAGGTTGGGAAGGGGAAATTGAAGATCTAAAAACAAATATTTATGTGTTTAATGTAGATGGACCTGATTTAGATCGTAAGATGGTTATAGAGAATGGTGGATGGCCAACATGGGGAAGTGAAAACATTTTATTTTTTCATCGAAAGGTTGGAAACTATTGGGGTGTGTTTAGAGCTGACATTAGCAATGGTTTTACATCGGACACTCCTCGTGTTACTCCCGAAGGCTTTCATGCAATGACTCCAGCTGCCATCGACGAAACCACTGTGGCCGTCGCAACTATTCGAAAAGAATCAAAATTTGATGATATTGTTCGTTCGGTTGAACAATATCGACACATTGAGGTTTTTTATTATTCTGGTACTCCAAATCGAGATCCCATAAAAATAACTCCAAGAACCAAACCAAAGGCCGACCACTTTAACCCTTTTGTGATCGTGGATAAAGGGGGAGATCTCAATAAAATTGCTATTGGTTACCATCGTTGCAAGAGCGACAATCTTAATGTACGTACATAACTCAAAACTTTTCTTGACTTTTAATTATTGTTGCGTTGGTTTGCTTATTAATTACACACCAAAAAATAAAGAACTAGAAATGCTAAAGGGTACTTATGGTGCCTTGCATCCTTACGAGGTGTAATATCGCTATTGGTGTAACTCAATATCAGGTCCTACTTATTTTATTTTAATAAAAAATATAGAAAATCGTTAACTAATTATAGGACATCACCTCATAGTGGTGCTAGCAAGGTCGGCCCTAGGCATAGGCGGGCTAGGCCCGCGACTAGGGCCCACTCATTTTAGAGGCCCAAATAAAAAAAAATACTTTTTAAAAAATATATATTTTTTAATAATTTTTAATAATATCATTTATAATCTTTATAGTAAGGGCCCAATTTTTTTTTCCTATGACCTATTTTAACTCAGGACCGACCTTAGATGCTAGGCATCTTAGCATTGCTATTAGGTGCCAGTGGTGTCCAGCACCTTTTATAGGCAGCGCTGCACGATTAGTTAGTGATATTTTTTAAATGCTATTTTGTTAAGTTATATAAGATTTGATACTTAATTACAACAATAACGGTATGATATCGAAGATGGTGCTAGGCACCAGTAATATTTTTTAGCAATTCTTGATATCTTTGTGGCCCAGAACAATTAACGCCCATAGGTTAACTTAAAGATATCCAACACAATAAATATAGAGATTATATATGTTATTGTAATTTAATATTGAGTCTTACTATTTCTTACAGGTTCCTGAATATAATAGTATGGAAAGAAAAATCATCCAGCTTGACTGTCCACCTCCAAACGTAGACTTGTTTAGGGTTCAAGGAGTATTTCCTTCATTTTCGAGAGATGGCTCGAGGCTTGCTTTTGTTGACAATGAGTTCATGAGAGTGTGGGTAGCTGACAAAGATGGATTGTATATGGTTTACCAGGTACATATCATAAACATAATCATACATACATATATATAATATAATAAATAAGATTTATCCTCCTGAACTATAACCCTTGTAGACCGAAGGCCCAGACAATGTGTTTGGACCAGTTTGGAACCAAATCGAAGGAAGAGATGAGTTGTTTGTATGCAAGGGACCAGCATTCAATGTAAAGCATGAACTGGACATTTGTCTCTTGCCAAATATTAGGCATCATCATCATTTTCAATCTAAAGACATTATCCAACTCACAAATGGATACAACAATGCATTTCCATCACCTAGTCCAGATGGTATAAATTTGACTAACATTTATATAAATCGTTATTGATGCATTTTGCTATTAGGTCTCACGTATTTAAATTTAATCAATTATATAAAAAAAAAATAACTAATAGCAATGTTGTTATTTTGATTAGGAAAAAGATTTGTTTTTCGATCAGCAAGAGATGGTGGAGAAGATGGATACAAAAATCTATACATAATGGAGAATTCACAGGTTGGGGAGTTCAATAATGGCAAAGTAACAAGACTAACGAACGGGGCTTGGACTGACACACATTGTCAGTGGTCTCCGAGTGGAGATTGGATCGTTTTCTCCTCAACTCGCGACAAGCCAAGTAATGCTCCTCCGAGTGATAACGGTCTTGACCCAGGATATTTTGCAGTGTACTTAGTGAACGCGAATAATACTCATGTTGTGATAAAAGTGTTAGGAAGTGGTGATGATCTTGCAGGTCATGTGAACCATCCCTTTTTCAGTCCTGATGGAAAAAGAATTGTTGTAACAGCAGATCTTGCTGCGGTATCTATTGATCCCATCTCATTGCCTCTTTTTACGCATTCTGTTAGACCTTATGGAGACATATTCATCATCGAGATTGATGATATCCTAAACAACAATGATGAGAAGAATAGAGATGATGTGAAGTTTGTTCGTGTTACGCATAGTAGGTTTGAGAATGGCGCCGCTAGTTGGATGAAGTTCTCAATAGGTGATCCCAATGAGTCATGGAAGAAATATGTAGAGCAATACGGGGAACACTCAAAGGGTAGACAACCCTCATTATGTCCTATAATGCGTCCCTTAATACCAAAATCATTGCATCTTAATGATGAAGGTGAAAGTTGGCATTTGACTGGCCATCTTTGCATTCCAAATAGACGTTGTTGAATATTGCATGCATGCATGCATGCATGCCTTGTAGTACGTGTTCTTATATGTACACTGTACACATTCATATAGTATTCGGTCGTCCTTTTCATTATTGAATAAATATATATATCTCATAATAATCTCTGTTATTAGTAATGATATCTCATATCATTACTAATATATAAGGGAAATAAGGAATAATGGCTCACTCGGGTGTATGTGTACTCAAGTGTAGTGTCTGTTGTAAACTTTGTTCTCTATCTATTGAGTCATCCGTTCTTAAGTAAAGAGTGTACTGTAAACTTTGTTTTCATAAATATATATATATATTTATTGTGATTTATATAAGTATAATAATTTTCTTCTATCCAATTTTTCTTTTATTATATATGCTTAAGTTTTTTTATTTCTTTATTCCTGTGAAATAATTGCTATACTAAGCTAGCTGTGTTTATAGAATTATAGGTGAACCCTTGTGTTTAAATATGTGGTGAACTAACACCTATCAAGAATTGATCGAAAAACAAAGTAATAAACAAAACCAGAAAATGTAATAGACTGAAGATTAAAGAAACTGACACAAGTGTGGTTCATCGCCATTTCTGTGGTGACTAATTTCCGAGAGGAACTACTCTTTGGCCAAGCTTTATTGATGTTAACAATGGTGGAATACAAGGTTACAATACAGAAAAATCACTCTTCTCTAATAATTTCTTGCACCTTACAAAATAGCTCACTTGAGAGAGTTTTAAGTATAAGCGTTCACATTTTGGTCTCAGGGTGGATGTTTAAATTGGCAAGCTATAAGGCCGTCGAAATTGGAATCCTCAGGGAGTTTGTGGGTAAAAACTTCATACCACTACAAGATCAATAAATTATAAGTTAACTAAGGTAGACAATAAACGAAAGTTCAAGCTTTCGAAATTGCAAATTCAGAGTAATGAAAAGGGAATTCTTAAATTAAAGTGAAAATTGAAGTCCAAAGGGTTCAGGCCATTAGAACTAGAACATCAGATAATCGGAAGTAAATTGGTTTTGTGAGAATTTCTATCCTAAAATTGACGGGTTAAAGTAAGCACATTGAAATCCAAAGGCTCAAGCCAATGGAACTGGAACCTCAGGGAATCCAGAAGTAGATAACTTAATAAAAACCTTGGAACAATAACTAAGTATAAGATTGAAGCCTAAGATCAAGCCATTGGAACCTGGAGCCTTAGAGAATCCAGAAATAACTTAGTAAAAATTCCATAAGGTTATAATGCTATATGAATCAGAAACAGAAAATTATATTCAAAGTAATAAAAGTTGTCTTAGTTCCCAGGAACTTGTCAAAAGATAGATAAAATATTACAACTATAAAAGCCACGCGGTTAGGGCAAAACTATTGACTCCGCAAATACTAAAACGGCGACCCAGGTCCCCTAAACAAAAAATAAAAGGAAAAAGTTAGCTAAACTTGAGGCTGGACGGTCCCCTCCGAATCCTTCGGGTCAGTGGGGTTCAAAGCTAGAAGATCAATAAAATTTGTCTTTTTCTTGGGACAGAAGGATGGCATCGGGCTCTTGTGCCGGATGGATAAAAGTGAGTTCCTAAGATGTGGAGTCGACACATGTTTCTTGATATTTTTCAAGTGCTTCCTTCCAAAGTATATCCTGCTCTCGAGCAATAAACCTAGCTCCCGTCTCCTTATCCTTTACGCCAAACTATGCGAGAGACATGTCTCATTCTACGTGCCATTTCGTAAAGGTTTCCACCTCAAAGGCTTCTTTTAGCTCTCGCACCCTATCCACCTTCATGTCAGAAATTTATCTTTCGTATCATTTAATTGAAGCTCTTGATCATCTTTTTCAAGCTTTAGGTCTTCTTTTGTAGACAAGGCATTGTCTCATTCCTTGTTAAGGGCTTGGATTTGTCCTTCCAAGAGTCGAACTTGCTCAAGCTTTGAGTTGATGTCCGTCTGAAGTGCCTCGAACTTCTCCACAAGAGCCTGTAACTTGCTCTCCGCCTCCTTATACTTGGCTTCATATGTGATGAGTTGGTAAGGGGTTTGGGTATAACTAAGTTTGAATTTTTCAGCAGTCTTAATTAATTTGTTTCATTCCTCTAGATAGGTCTATCTTGTGGATTCAATTTTAGCGCCCACTTTCTTGTTCTGAACCTTCGCGAAGTTGTCTATCATGGCACAATTTTCTTGAGTGTCTTGGTGCAGGGCCTTTTGGCTTTCTCTAGAGTTGCATTGGTACTCTTCAACTCCTGCAATACTTTCGCTTTCGGTGGCGTTTTGCTCAACCCGAACATTTTCCAGCTCCAAAGTCAATTTTGTTATTGTGTTTGCGCAACACTCGAAAAGAAGAGCATCCTGAAAAGACAAAGAGAAGATACTTAGCAAAAAATTATCAAACCATCAACAATTGGAAAGAAAGTGCTATAGAACCAGAACACTTACCCCGATGACCTTGAAATTTCATATTTTGATATTCCCAGTTTTATAATTTAATTAAATGCGGAACAATGAAAGTGGTACTGAAATAATTTTTTTGTAGCTACAGAAAACAACTCTGTAACTCCAGAAGAAATCAGAAAAATAAACAGTGCAGAAAAGTAAAAACACACAAGGTTTTTATACGTGGTTTCAATAATCCTTTCAGATTGTTACCAGTCCACGGGGCCACGCCTAGAGATAATATTCATTAGATAGATCTCGAAAATACAAAGTAATTGACTTATGCATAAATAGACTCTCTCTTATTGTATGCCGCAAGCTTGATGTATTCTATCTTCTAATCGAATCTTGCTAAAACTTCAAGTGCTCGAACTCCCTTCAATCTCCTTGAAGAGTGCTTGCTTCCTCCCGATGCAAGACTTGAAAAACAATCTCCCGAAAGCTTTGAAAAACCTTCTCTCAAAGGTAGCATTGTTCGTCTTCTCCTTTGTAGTCTTGAATACAGACTCAAGACATACAAAATACAAATAAACAGAGTAAGAGTTGAACAAGCACTTCTCTACAAAACGAAGACTCTTTTCTAAAGATATGAGTGAAAATCAAAGATTCAAAAGAGGTACTAAACCTAGCTGCTATAAGGTGTATTTATAATCAATATACACCTTGCTGACAACTCACACACGGTGTAAACAAGACCCCACCCCACTAGAAAATTCCCTAAACTAAATCTTCAATCAGCCCAAGAATTTTAATTTCTGTACCTATAGAATTGTGGGCAGTAAGTGCAACTTTCCTTTTATAGAAAAAGAAAGTTTAGCTTCATTTTTCTATTCAAGAAATCTGATCTAATAAAATAGGAAACTTACACAAGATCAGAATATACCAGCTGGTTAGATAATAATAAATTGTGTAATCAAACTTACCATTTTTACCTCAATTTCTATAAATAGGAAAGCTAGACAACTTTCCTTCCAAATTTAGATACACAAAATATGGACACCAAATTAAACTCTCCAGCCGAAAATATATAATAAATAATAAAATATTTTTGTCAATTAAATATGCCAAAAATAGATTAACAGACCTGATGACGGAGAGTTTGATTGAGGAACACAAAATCCTCACTAGCGGCCATGACCCACCTCTCTTGCCTCAATTGACTCATGGAGGTTGATACTTGATCAAGGACATCCACAAATAATAGAGCCACATTGCTACCTATTTCTACCTAGCTAAGTCTAAAATCCGTCTTTTGTTGCGAACCTATCCACTATTTTCCTCTTGGAAGGAATGTTTGGATCCTTGGCAGCCAACTCGGTGTTCTGCCTCAGAGCGATCTAACCAGTAGCCGCATGGACATCCTCCTTCCCAGCATCATACCTTCAGAGGACACTACAAGAAATGTCACTTTTGCCAACACAAAAAAAGCAAAATAGAATTTACTTCTGATATGTTGGCAAAAAGGGTTAGCAAATTAACGTTGGTATTAGAACTTTTGCCAGCACAAAATTAAAAACACTAGTAAAAATAACTTTTTCCAGCGCGTAACACTACAAGAAAGTGGACTTTTTATCCCACTTTTTTAGTTAACAAAAATAAAAAATGGGATAAAAGATAGATAAAGACTTTTTATCCCACTTTTAGATTTGGCGCCTCAAATATGCAGCAAATATTTTTTTAGACAAGGGCTCTGTTTGGTAGAAAGTTAAAAAAAAAATATTAAAGGCAAAAAAATAATTTCAAGATTTGATTTTTATGAGTTTGCCAAACAGGGGATAATTTTTTTAGGGAAACCTTTTATCCCGGTTATTAGTTAAAAACCGGGATAAAAGGGTTTAGTGTGAAACCCTTTTATCCCGGTTTTAACTAAATAACCGGGATAAAAAGTCATCCCTAAAATCCCAAACATCAGCCTCTTGATCGACATATCCAGCTCGACGACGTACAACCCCCAAGTCCCAACCCAGAAACCCTCTCGCCCAAACCCAGAAACCCTCGCCCAAACCCTCACGCAAACCCTCTCACCCAAACCCTCTCGTCTAAATCCTCGCCCAAACCGACATTGGCGGCGCCGTAGAAGATAACGCCTCCCGTTTGGTCTTTATTCCTATTTTCTATTGCATTACTGGTTTGCTCTTCTTTTTATTTCTTTATATTATCTCGACAGATGAATATTTTATATTCATAGTTATTTTTTCAATGTATCCTCGATATTTCTTTATATTCATTACTGGTTTGCTCTTTCTTTTTATTTCTTTATTCCTATTTTCTATTGCATTACTGGTTTGCTGTTGATATTTTATAATCAGATGAATATTTTATATTCATAGTTAATTCAGCCAAAATTTTGTAAGTAGTGATGATTAGGCCTCGGTTTTTAATGCTTTGTTGTAAATGACTCTATTCATGTAGCGGTACTAGTTCTGGACGATCGCTTGGGATTACAGATTATAGTAACTTAAGTAGGTTAATTTTTCATCAATGATCTTTAGAATTGCTTCTCTTGTTAGTGCAAATGTTACTCTATTGTCTGATGAAGCATTGATCTCACTTAGCTTGTATCATTTAAAGAAGACAGTTCGGATGACAGGTCTATATACATGTTTATTGTTTCTGCTCTGCACCAGATTTCCATTTTAAGTGTTTCCTCTAATGATATTGTTTATTGGGTTTTTTAAGATATGTACTATATTGTAGATTAGAATACAGTTAAAGAACTGATTATCTTGTTGTTGAAATTTCAGGTCTCTTCCTTCCAGCAGTGGTGAGACCAATCCTGGATTCTTATAAAGCTGCTGATCCAGTCCCCCCACCTGGTTTAAATAATGTTAGTATACAGTGAACTTTATTGTCTTTATTTACCATTACTTTTCATCTAATTATGCTGTGTTACTTCCTTTTCTTACTGCATCATTTGACGATAATTGCCATGTTTGACCAATATCTTGTTGTGTTAAATTTAAATGTCATTCTTGCATAAATTTGAAATGAAATTCCTTGATGCGATCATGGTACTTAACTGAGTTTGTGTCCTGGTCTCTGCCAATGTGTATTGTATTTTCTCTATATATAATTTGTACTGTACAATGTATGTGTCTTTTACCTTACCTTATAAAGTCTTAATTTTCCAACTTTGGTTGCATCCCATCTCCTGTTTGGTAATTTGTCAGATTGGAGTATGATTTGTGTTATCTTTAACTTGCTTAGTAGCATTGCCTAATTCGAGCATATCTGCTGGTGAAGAATGGGGTCCCACAGAACCCCCATCTGAAAAATGATAATTCGAGCATATCTGCTTAGTAGTGCTCCCCATAAGTTTTTTTTTTATATATTTCAATTCTTAAACAAAACTAAACAATTAACTCATGATAATTATATGAGTAAGATTTTCATTTTATTATTATTTTACTTTTATGACATAGAAAGTGATTTAACTACTCTTTTTCTTTGTTTTCTAATAGACACCAAATAAGCAGTATATTTTTAGCCAACTTAATTTTAAGATGTCACACTTAGTTTAAGTAGTTAGTTTCTTTTCACACTTCCAATTACATCTTTTTTCTTCTTCTGAATTTTTTAAGGTTTTGAGAGATATTAAGAAGAGCAATGTATGTTTGATCATTGAGTTATGTAATCAGATCAAAGCTAAAGCTTGTATATACACTCTAACTTGTATTCATTCATTGTTTGTTAATAAAAAATTCTAGCTTTCATTGATATTGTATCCACAAAACAACCTGTTTTGTTTTAATTGGTTTGCATGTTAATTTTTTTAGGTTTATTTTAAAATTAATTTTTGTTTTGATCAGATTTATTCTTAAATTAAGCTTGTTTTTGTTTTTTTTTTATTTATTTTTTCAGGTTTTGGAAGATCTCACTCATACTGTCATAATTTGAAATTTAGATTTCAGATTTTAGATCTGGACTTTTATTTTTGGTCAAGTTTCTGAAAAGCTTTCCAGGAGCTAAGACAAGGTTGGTTCTGTTCGCTGATATTTACACTCCTTATTTTACTAATTATAAAGCTATTAGAGGAGTTTGAATATGTTAGATATTCATCCATAGTGAAGTAGATTCTGCGATATAAATGTACTGCGGTCGGATGGGTGACAATTATTATATTGTTAAATGCTATTTTGATTATTTTTTATTGTTATCTGATTTACTTGCGTGCATTGTTAGATAGTTATTAAATTGGAAAATGTTGTAGAAATAGGGGAAACTATGGCCAATTTTTTTTAGGATTCTTAAATGAACATGTGTTTTAATATTTAATTACTAAGTGTGCTTAGGATTTTTCTAGCAACTTGTAAGTTTCTTATTTCAATCTTGTTTGTTAGGAATTTTATTTTTATTTTTAAAATGGATAAGTCATGGATGGAAGAGAAGAGAGAAACCCCACAATTCGTAGAAGGATTTTATAACTTTTTAGAGTTTGCCCTAAAGAATTGTAGCGATCCTGAAAAATTATTTGTCCTTGTATCGATTGTGGTAATATATCAAAAGGAAATATTACCATGTTAAAGAATCATGTATTTTGTCGTGGAATCGATAAAAGTTATACTAAATGGTATTGGCATGGGGAATCGATGAAGGGAGACCCATATCCGTTAGGTAGGCGAGGGGTCGATGATCATTTTGAAAGTAATGATTGTGATGATCATCTTACAGAATTGCTTGATGATGCTCAAGAAGAGTTTATTCATGATCCTGAAAAATTTGATAGCATGGTTAGAGATGCAGATAAGTCGCTATTTAGTGGTTGTGAAAAACGCCGACTATCAACTATGGTGAAATTTTATAACATAAAGGCGGAGAATGGAGTAAGTGATAAGTGTTTTAGTCAATTTCTATCTGCTTTTAAAGAGATCCTGCCGATGGAAAATTGCTTTCCAGAGTCGACATATGAGGTGAAGAAAACTTTAAGTTCGATAGGGTTGAAGTATGAGAAGATTCATGCATGTCCAAATGATTGCATTTTATATCGTAAAGAGCATGCCCACATGGACACTTGTCCGGAATGTGGTTTGCCACGGTACAAGCCGAACAAGAGTAAGGAGATCCGAAAACTTATTCCAGAGAAAGTCTTGTGGTACTTGCCTTTAATTCCGCGAGTGAAGCGGTTCTATCGAAGTGCAGAAACTGCTGAAAACTTATTATGGCACGAGAAAAGGCGAGTGAAAGACGGTAAACTCCGACATCCTGCTGATTCACAGGCTTGGAAAAAAGTAAATTATTTGAATCCAGACTTCGCAGCTGAACCAAGACATCTACGGCTTGGTCTATCAGCCGATGGAGTAAATCCACATAGATCTCTTAGCAGCCGACATAGTTCATGGCCTGTGTTTCTTGTTATGTACAACCTTCCTCCTTGGTTGGTGATGAAAAGGAAATTTACGATGTTATCGCTAATGATTTCAGGGCCTAAACAGCCGGGACATGATATCGATGTTTATTTGGCACCATTAGTTGATGACTTGAAAGAGTTGTACGAAGATGGTGTTGATGCATACGATGGTTTTAAGAAAGAAGTTTTTAAGTTGAAGGCTGTGCTGTTGTGGACTGTTAGTGATTTCCCTGCGTATAGTAATCTATCAGGGTTGAGCACAAAAGGCTATGAAGGTTGTCCTATTTGTTGTACCAATACACGAGCTCGTCGGTTGTCAAATGGACGCAAAATGTGTTACATGGGCCATAGACGATATTTGCCCCTAAGTCACCCTGACAGAAATAAAAAACAAGCATTTGACGGTACTGTAGAACGAGAAGTTGCACCTTTGCCACTTTCAGGGCGACAAATTCTTGAAGAAGTTGAGAAAATAGATTTCAAGTATGGAAAGGGCAAGAAAAAGAGAAACCCCAATGGATGTTTTCAAAGAAAATCGATTTTCTTCCGTCTTCCATACTGGAAAGATTTACTTGTTAGACATTGTTTGGATGTCATGCACATAGAAAAGAATGTGTGTGAAAGCATTGTCGGTACGTTACTTGACATCCCTGGTAAAAGTAAAGATGGTTTGTCTAGTCGTTTAGACCTTGTTGAGTTGGGTATAAGACACAGTTTGGCACCTGTGGATAAAGGCAAACGTACATATTTACCTCCTGCAGCTTTCACATTGTCTAAAGAAGAGAAACAAGCCGTATGCAACTCATTTGCAAAGATGAAAGTGCCTGATGGGTATTCATCTAACGTTCGAAACTTAGTGTGTATGGAAGAATTAAAGTTAATGGGTATGAAATCGCATGATTGTCACACGTTAATGCAACAATTACTTCCAATTGCCATTCGATCAGTCTTACCTAAAAAAGTTCGACAAACTTTGACAAAGGTTTGCATATTCTTTAATCAATTGTGTGGGAAAGAATTAGAAATGAAGAAATTGAATTCATTGCATGATGACATAGTTAAAACTCTATGCAATCTTGAAAAATATTTCCCTCCATCATTCTTTGACATCATGATACATTTGATGGTCCATCTAGTAAGAGAAGCGAAGTTGTGTGGGCCAGTTTGGGCGAGATGGATGTATCCATTTGAACGAAATATGAAGGTATTGAAAGGTTACGTGCGTAATCACAATCGGCCTGAAGCTTGTATGGTTGAGTGTTATATATCAGAGGAGGCAGTGGAATTTTGCACGGAGTACATAGCAGGAGTTGATGCAATCGGACTTAGCAAGCCACGAAATCATTCAAACGGGGTTGATAGAGGATTACGAGGGAAAGGATCAATGGTGACTGTATCTAGATCGGAATTGGATCAAGCTCATTTGCTTGTGCTTGAGAATAACCCTGAAGTCCAACCATATATAACGTAAGTTATGTATTTTCTATTCAACTTTATACTTTATATTCTTCTACTTCAAATGAAATTTGATATGACTTATACTATATCGTTTCAGTGATCACTTGGAATTATTACAATCAATGATTCCAACTAAGGTCAAGAATAAACAGAGATGGGTACTAGAGGAGCATCGTAAAACATTTATTGGATGGTTAAAGAATACCATTCTAGCTATTGATCATGGTGTGTCGAAAGAGTTAGAATACATATCGTTTGGACCGGATACTCAAGTAGTAAAGCATCATGCTTACATTGTGGGGGGGAAAAGATTTCATACAAAGGAAAGAGATGATGCTCGAACGGTTCAAAATAGTGGAGTAAGTATTGTTGCAGAAGCAATGCATTTTGCATCAACAAAGGACAGAAACCCGGTGCAATCCACTATGACATATTACGGGGTTGTTGATGAAATTTGGGAGCTTGATTATGGATTGCTTCGAATTCCACTTCTTAAATGCTCTTGGGTGGAGAATAAAGGCGGAGTTAGAACAGACGAACTTGGTTTCACTTTGGTTGATTTAAGCAAAAGAGGTAGCAAGAACGATCCTTTTATCATGGCTACCCAAGCGAAACAAGTATTTTACATAACTGATCCCATTGATTCTAAATGGTCAGTTGTTTTACGGACACCAGAGCGACAACATTTAGATAACGAAAATGAAGAAGAAAATGTTGATTTATGTCATGATAGTTTTGTTGATCATCAACGGATACACGAACAAGTTGATGAACTCAATGATACATATGAAGATGATGATGATGAATACATTAGAAGCGATGTTAGTGAAGGGATATGGGTTGATTGTGCATCATCTAAAAAGAAAAGAAAACGTGTTAAATGAGTAGGTATGATGTTTAGTTTACTAATAATGTGTTAATACAAATGATCTTTAGTGAGTAGGTATGATGTTTTCAGTATGATGTTTCCTACTAAACGATTTAATTAGTGTATTTCTTGCAGATGACAAAGCAAAAGGATGCAAATAAGCCAAAAGGACGAGGCAGGACAAAAAAGAATGACATCAACAATCTGAAAGCTCAAGGACGCAAGACAAAACTAGAGTGGAATGAGAAAGGAGAACCTATAGGAACAGCATATGCAGATATGCAATCATGGATTGGGGTTAAAGCAAGATCTACAGTCCCTCTAACTTATGATGATTGGAGACATGTAGATTCGAAACTCAAGGAGAAAATATGGAAAGACACATACGTAAGACTTAAATTTTTTTTCAATATATATTTCAACACATTTAATTCAACACTGTTAATGGGTACTAATCAATTCTTTTTGTGATTTTAGGATGCTTTCGAGCTTCCAGAAACGTATAAGCCTAAACTACTATCAGATGCGGGGAAAATGATGAAAAGTTTCAAGAAGCTCCTGACCCGGACAATTATCCTCCCGATTGCTAAAAGTGGTAGGATAGAAGAACTTCGTGCTACTCCAGAGAAGTATCCAGAACTTAACAATAAAGACTGGAATGAATTTGTTCTAACTCGTCTTACCCCTGAATTTCTGGTACAATTCCACTTAGTAATCTTTGTTGATAGTTTATTTTATGAAATTGTTTCTAATTTTGATTATATTGTGTAGGCTTTGAGTGAAGCGCAAGTCGCCAGAGCCAGGATGAATCTATCTCATCATCGTTCATCTCGTAGAGGCATGCCCAACGTCGAACAAGATTTGGTAAGTAGCTTGTATGACTTCTTTTACAATGTTAGATTTTAATCACGCCAATAGAATTTAATCTAGTTTTTATATATAGAAAAAAGAACTCGGTGTTGACAATGTTGAGAGATACCAACTCTGGATGAGAGCACGGACAAAGAACAATATTTTGATCGCAGAATATGACAAGCAAATTGAGCAGAAAATAGTAAGTATGTCAATTATGGTAAGAAAAAACAATAACATTTATTTTTGTTACTAACTTTGTCATTGGTTTGTTTCATAGAATGAATTAAAAGAGAAAGTTAGTACTGGTGAAATCGAAGCTAAGGGTCGGAATGATATCTTAACGCAAGCTTTAGGCACACCTGAGCACCCAGGTCGTGTTAGAGCTGCTGGGTATGATGTTTCTTTAATTGAGTCATATTACTTCTTTTTTTTTATATATATTTTAGAGTCTAACTAAGTTGGTACATTATGTTGCAGGTCATTTGCCAAAGATTTCTACCGTGTTTGGTAGAACTCAAAGAAAGAAAAGAGTTGAGGACAATGTCGATAGTGAACATGTCGCTGAAATCAAAAGATTAAAAGCTGAAATTGAAAGGCTAAAAGCACAAAAAAATGCACAAACAGAAGAGCTTCAAGCCTTAGACAATGAATATAGAAATGAACAAAATGGCATGAAGACCAAGAACCGACCGACATCTATGAAGAACAAGAACAACCCTTGGCAAATGAAGACCAAGAACCGACCGACATCTATGAAGAACAAGAACAACCCTTGGAAAATGAAGACCAAGAACCGAGTGGCAACTATGAACACCAAGAACGAATGGACTATGAGGATGTAAGTCAATGTGTAAAATTATGTTCGGATAACATTGACAATGTTGTGGCTGAGGGTGTCATAATTGAGGCGGTTGGTTACTTTTCATATCATGGTGACATAATTACAAATGATTATGCACGGGTTCAAATCACACAAGTTATTCAAGGGGAAGCTGAAATCCCATATCCAAGAGGTGCAATACGCTATGTTTGTGATGCATGTAACAAATTGGTTCCTTGGCCTAGGGAATTGATTTTGACTGAAGAGGTATGGAATAATTTACTTGTATTTACATTAATGTTAAATTATATATGAATTGTATTACAATTTTACTTGTAATTATGTAGGGTTCTCTAATTAAGAAGCTTCATAGTTCAAACAACTCGAAGGGGAAAGAGAAATGTAAAGGAAAAGAGAAGATAGTGGAACATCTTGATTCCACTAAATCTTATGAGAAATTCATTGCAGAGGTACTTGACAAGACTCATATTTCTCTTCAGGCCATGTTCTTGGAATATATGAGAGTAAAAGGTAAAAATGAGTTTGTGAGGGTTCCTGTTAACCCATCCTTATTCTACCGAGTTCACATCTACATAACTTCCGAAGATGTCATACAAGTGGCCACCCAAGATGAACTTACGGGTTCAGCTATCTTATTTGGACTAAGGTATTTCATTAACTTTGATTAATATATCATATAGTCATATATTATGTTAGTGGAGTTTGAATATCTTAGATATTCATCCGTAGGGAAGTAGGTTCTGGGTTTGATTGACTGTGTGGAGATATAAGGAAAAACTCTACCCATTTGTTGTATTGTTATGCACTTAAAAAAATTTCGGGAATGTTATGGAAATAAGGGAAACTCTGCCCATTTTTTTTTTAGGACTCTATTTGATTTTTTTTCTTTTTTAAACAGATGCATTTGGGAAAATTTAAATCAAAGACAAAAAGAGTTATACAAGTTTTATGATGTCGAGCTTCTTAGTTATAACAATGAGCAGGACAAGGTGATAGCCATCAATCAATTATCAATTTGGTTAAACACTATGATTCATGTAGGACAATATTATTTTATACCATGGAACATAGGGTAAGAATCACACATCTCTTTCACTTTCCCTATGATATTTATTTTTATATTAATATAACATTGTTACTTTTTTCAGCAAGCATTGGATGTTGATTATAGCAATGACATCGGGAAGAGTTGTATTCTTAAACCCGCTTAAATCTAAAATCCCGTCAGACATTGCTCAGATGATAAAGGCGTAAGTTTAGAACTTTAAGTTATTCATTCTAATATAATCATCAATTAATAAATTCTAAATGCTTAAATTATAATTTTTTTTTAATGTCTTTAACAGTGCATATGCAAATATTAGTTCAAATGCTATTGTATTTGGCAAAAATGGACCGGAGATATGGACCTTTGCTTGTCTAAAGCAACCATACAATTACGAATGTGGTTACTATGTACTAACTTACATTCGTGATATGCTTCAACATTCAAATCCCATTGAAGCCATAAAAGCAAAAGTAAGTATATACTCATTTTTACTATAAATACAAACATATAAAAGTATTATCTTCTTAATTAGTTTTATTTTTTTTAAATTGACAGTTTGGCGGCCTATCCCAATATTCTGAGGACGATCATCTCTTACCGCTTCGACAACAGTGGTTAAGTCAATTGCTTCCCTTGATATATAAAAATTAACTAGTAGTCTTTTATTGTATTTTTTTAGACAATGTGTAGTATTTAATTTAGAGATTTATGCATAATATGTAAAGTGTTATTTAGAATTGAACTTACAAATTATTATTGTTGTTATTAAAAATGATATTAATCATTTATTTTAAATTAAGTTTTTTTAATACATACTCTATATAATTATAAAAATATAAATTATATTTATTATTATTGAAAAAAAATAAATGAAATGAAATGTAATAAAATTAAAAGAAAAAAAATAAAAAACCTATACATTTCAAATTAAAGGTCACTTTTAAATTTTATAAAAAAAAAATGGGATAAAATGAACCTTTTTATCCCAGTTTTTTCATAAAAAGTGGGATAAAAGGGTACATTTTATCCCACTTTTTTCATCAAAAGTGGGATCAAAAGTACCTTTTCATCCCACTTTTCTCTAAAAACCGGGATAAAAGGGGTACTTTTTGTCCCGGTTTTTATGAAAAAACTGGAATAAAAAGTACCCCTTTTATCCCGGTTTTTTAAATACCTTTTATCCCACTAGCATACATCCCGGTTTTCATATTAGCGAAAACCGGGATAAAAAGCCTTAAAAACCGGGATAAAAGGCCTTTCCTTGTAGTAGTGTAAATGCGCTAGTAAAAGTTAGATTTTAGCTGCTACAAATGTGCACTGGTAAACTTTGATCTTTTTGCCAACGTAGTTTACGAAATGCGTTAGTAAAAGTTACTTTTACCAAGGCAGTAGCGTACTGTGTTGGTAAAAATAATATTTCTTGTAGTAGGGACAGTTGGCTTCTCTCCTCATTCAGAGCCATGCCCTCCATATCTAATTGAACTGACGGTTGGTATTGCGGTACTAAATCGTGTACGTAGCGAAATAAAAATTTATGATTCACTGTACCAAATTCTGAGAATCACCATATGTATATATATTATATATATATTAAAAGAAAGGAAATTTGCGGCAAAAATACTTAAAATATATAATTTGTTGCTAATAAATACCCAAATTCAAAAATTGGTAGCATAAATACTTAAATCTTCAAAACAAACTATTTTATTGGTACCCAATTCACAGCTCCGTTAGTTTTTTATTTGGATGCCATGTGTCAATATTATATTAGTCAAAATAACAATAGTAAAACAGAATTAATTTTAAATGATTATTATTTTTATAAGAGATTTATTTTTCTTTTTTTATGGAACAAATAAAAATTGATTAAAACTATAAATTATATTAAAAAATATATAATTAATAAACGAATGAACTGTTCATCTTCTTCAACCTGAAAAATCTCAAACCTAGAAACTTATTCAGCTCCTTCAATCCAAAAAATTCCTAATCCATGAAATTTAATCTTCCTCAACCAAACACTGCCAAGACCCCTCCTCGTCATTCTAGTCGTACAAGTCCCGACGACCGTTTGACCAGTTGAAGAACCGTCTGTAACGTCCCAGGGCCGGCCCTGAAAATATATGGGCCCAAGACGAATTAAATTTGGGGACCCTCAAAAATATATAAGAAAATAATCAAAAGAAGAATGTTATGGGATTAGAACACATGACCTTAGACATTATGCCATCCACCTCAACCAACTAAGCTATGAATATTTGTTGCTTGTAATACACTTAAATTTTACTTAAATAAAAGCCTAAATAATTTTTTTTATTTTTTTTATTTCGGGCCCTCGGAAAGTGTGGGCCCTAGGCGCGGGCCTAGCCCGCCTATGCCTAGGGCCGGCCCTGTAACGTCCTCGTCCTTGTCATCATCATTTCTGTCGAAAAAGTCTCGACGACCTTAACTCCGACGTCTTCCCCAAGGTTTGTTGCGTCTATCGAGATCATTTCCTTGCCATCACGATTTTAGAGAGATGTGTTTTGAAGTTTTTTTTTAGATGGCACCAAATCAAATGTTCGTCTAATAGTACAAATTATGATTTGTTTATAAATTTTGATTAATAAGTTTATTGGAAACAAAAAGAATGAAGTATAGAATAAATAGTTTTAAACATTTATATTTATAAATAATTAGAAATAATATTATTAAGTTATCATTTAATATTTCAGGTGTTAGGATCTGGAGAAAAAGATGGGGAGTAGGAGCTGGATTCGTGGTTCATGTATAAGAAGTTGGTAAATATAAAAGAGAACTGATTTTCTTTTCCTTTAGTTTTAATAAATTTTTATTTTATAAATCACTCAAAATTAGTTTTGTTATAAAATTATTATTTTGACTAATTAAATATTGCATTCAAATAAAAAATTGAGGTGTGAAGTAGGTACCAACAAAGCAATTTGTTTTGAAGATATAGGTATTTAGAGGAGTGCTAATCACACTCTATTTTACATTCTCTTTTGCACTTTCTCTATATTCTAATGACAAGTGTCATTTTTTTAAGCAATGTTTATTTATACCTAATATCTAGTCATACAATTATAACTTTATTACATTTGTGCCATTTTAATTGAATTACTCTACTAGTTAAATAATTTTTTCATTTATAGAAAAATAAATATTTTTAAATGAAATAATATTTACACCCTAAAATATATAAATTCATTTGGCATAAAATACATATATATATATATTTAATTCATACTTCTTTTTTTCTTTCCCACATTATAAAAAATATATTCATGTAAAACAGAATATATTTTGAATATTAATACAAAAAAAATTAAAAAATAATATAGAAAAATATTATAGTAAAAATAAAATAAAGTTATTATTTAAAAAATATATGAAAAAAAAATTAAAAAAAATATTAAAAATTAACAGAAAACAAATATTTATAAAAAAAAAAAAGTAATAAGTGTAAATTTTAAAATAATTTAAGTTGATTTATTCTATTGGGGTGTGTCAATAAATTTTTGGAGTATATAATAAACTTTTTTAGTTTATTTTAGTTCTCCCATTTTAAATTGAACAAAATTAATTGTCACTATATATTCTTTTCTAACATTAACAAATTATTGATATGATATATACAATTAAATGAAAATCAATTTTAACTCAATATATAAATATTTTTAAACTTATTTTCGTTTATAAATAATGACTAAAAATTTAATTAGTTTAATAAATATTAATTTATTATTAGAACATTATAATAATGAAAATAATTTGATTATTTTCTTTAATTAGCTCAATTAACACAATATATAATTGTGAATAAAAAGTAAAAACTTAAAATTATTTCTCTTCTGTAAAATAGTTCTAATCTATCAGTAAATCAAAAATAATAAATTATGAAATTCAAAATTAAGAAAGAATAGGATCATTAATTAATTGAAATAATTTACATAACAAAAATTAAAGTATTCATCAAATATAATAAAATTTATTAATTAATTAAAAAATGAAAAGAAAAACAATAATATATATACTAGCACCATTATAATATTAGTAACTTTAAATTTAAAAGAGTATCAATATAAAACATTAAGAAAAAAAAATTGCATGTACTCGTGTTATCTCTCTTACAAATGATATGCAAATTTTATAAAAATTATAATTTACAAGAATACATAATTAATCATAGTTTTTGTTTAAATGATGAAAAAACTAAACAATTAAAAATATATTTATTCTCCTATAAAGAAGAAATTGCTAAATTAGTAGAATAATAGACAATTTAATTAGAATAGCACAAATGTAATTAAATTATAATGTTAAGACTAATTATTAGGTATAAGTAAGTATTGCTTAAAAAATAACACTAGTCATTAGAATATAAAGAGAGTGCAAAAGAGAGTGTAAAATAGAGTGTGATTAGCACTCCTCTAGGTATTTATGCCACTATTTTTTGATTTTGGGTATTTATTAGCAACACATCAAATAATTTAAGTATTTATGCCGCAAATTTCTCTTAAAAAAATAAACTAAAAATATATATTCGGTCGACCTTATTATTATGGGAAAAAAACAAAAAAATACAAAAAAGGAAAAAAAATTACAAAAATACTTTGGGCCGGCCCATTAAACATTTATACAGTCCACATACAAATATTTACAAAAATACCACATGCACTAAGCCTTCAGCTGTACAGAGCGAACCATGAAGATGAAAATACGCGCTCGTTTCAAAACCGCAAAACAACCAAAATGAAACCAAAACGAGAAAAATACAACTATTAATTCTGGCAAAATCAACTGGAAAAGAATACCTGCAATGATCTAACTGAAAATGACGAAAAAAAAATCAGAAAAACTGTGAAGAAACTGAAATTACACATTTGTTTTCTATTTTATTCGATCAAAATAACTCCTCCTAATATCGAAATCTATATTCATGAAATGTAGATCTGTAACAAACAGATCTGGAGCTCCCACTAAATCCAAAACAATGTATGATGTGAAAATTTTAAAAAAAAACCTCATGAATAATACATCTACGTTATATACAGTTGCATTTTGATTTATTTTTTGTTTTGGTTGCCTTATAGTTGCATTATCGTTTTGCGATAGTTTATATATTATGCAAGAATTTAATTTGATGGGGACTAAGAAATAGTAGTTATACATAGTAAGTTTTGTGCAAATAGTTGCATATTAATTTTATAGTGAAATAACATAAGCAAGTAGCAAAACTATAACAAAACTACAAAACAACTGTATGCAAGTGCAAATAGTTGCCTTATAGTTGCATTATCGTTTTATGATAGTTTATATATTATGCAAGAATTTAATTTGATGGGGACTAAGAAATAGTAGTTATACATAGTAAGTTTTCTGCAAATAGTTGCATATTAATTTTATAGTGAAATAACATATGCAAGTAGCAAAACTATAATAAAACTACAAAACAACTGTATGCAAGTGCAAATAGTTGCCTTATAGTTGCATTATCGTTTTATGATAGTTTATATATTATGCAAGAATTTAATTTGATGGGGACTAAGAAATAGTAGTTATACATAGTAAGTTTTGTGCAAATAGTTGCATATTAATTTTATAGTGAAATAACATATGCAAGTAGCAAAACTATAATAAAACTACAAAACAACTGTATACAAACTAAAATACAGGAAAAACTCTTTGAACATCAACATCCATGATAAATCTCATTGTTACCCATTGATGATATAAAAATGGGACTGACCAGGTTAATCTAATCTATTAGCTTTGCCACCTTTACTCATAAATCTTAATCATGTTTGTCCTAATACTTTTCTAATATTAATTTTATAACTCTACTCACGTCAATACTACTATAAGCATGAATTAGATCGTTTTCTTTTCAAGTATAGAATATCATCGGTAATTGTTTCTTATTATTTTATTTTGTTATCTAATTATTTCGACGTGGCTTTGAGCTAGTCCAGCGAGAATGAAAATGACATTAAAATTGTACGAATTTATTTGTACATGCTTATATCAGTTGAATGACCTAGTCAAAGTCTTCTCTTTTGTCATGAAAGTATTTCAGAAGTTGTAATGTTAAACTAATAAGTTAAAAAGATTTAATTAAAAACTGAAATAAAATTAAAAATAAAAAGAAAAGAAGAAAAAAAGAGAGTGAAATGATGGATTGATTAATAGAAGTCAATCCTAGACCTAAGCAACAATATATAAGCAATTAGCTTTACAATTAAAAATTAAAAATAAACAGAAAAGAAGAATTGTTATGGAAAAAAAATTAAAAATTAAAAACTGAAAATAAAAATAAAAATAAAAAATTAAAAACTGAAATAAAATTAAAAATAAAAGAAAAGAAGAAAAAAAGAGAGTGAAATGATGGATTGATTGATAGAAAATGAAAAAAGAGAGGGAAGAGAGTAGGATTTGATAGATGATGGATGGAATGATGACTAAGTGGTATTTGTGTAATAAAACCAACTTTGTAAGTAAAAATGTAGACATAGGCGTGTAGAGGTATTTAGGTAATAAATTGTTCAAAATGAATTTTTCATGTAAAATTTCTATTATTATTGAATGAATATATATATATATATATCTCATAATAATCTCTATTATTAGTAACCATATCTCATATCATTACTAATATAAAAGGGAAATAAGGAACAATCTCATATCATTACTAATATAAAAGGGAAATAAGGAACAATATCTCATATCATTACTAATATATGTAAGGGAAATAAGGAATAATGACTCACTCAGGTATAATAAAGGTCATGTGTAATCAAGTGTGGTGTGTGTTGTAAACTTTGTTCTCTATCTATTGAGTCATTTGTACTAAAGTGAAGTGTGTGTAAACTTTGTTTTCATATATATGGAAGCTTTGTTGTGATTTATATAAGTATAATAATTTTCTTCTGTCCAATTTTTCTTTTATTATATATGCTAAGTTTGTTTATTTCTTTATTCCTGTGAAATAATTGCTACTTTGTATAAGTTGTGTTTATAGAATTATAGGTGAATCTTGGTGTTTAAATATGTGGTGAATTATAATACCTACCAAGAATCGAAAAACAACATGAACTGAAGTAATAACACATGTCATCAAGTAATGAACAAAACCAGAAAATGTAATAGAATATTGAAGATTAAAGAAATTGACACGAGTATGGTTCACCACCCATTTTGTGGTGACTAATCACTACTTTTTGGCCAAGCTTTATTGATGTAAACAATGGTGGAATACAAGGTCACAGTAAAGAAAAATCACTCTTCACTAATAATGTCTTGCACCTTACAAAATAGCTCACTTGAGAGACTTGTAACCATAATCATTCACTTTTTGGTCTTGGGGTGGAAGTTCAAATCGGCAAGCTCAGGCCATTGAAACCGAAACCCTCATGGAGTTCGTGGGTGAAAAGTTCATACCACTATAAGATCAATAAATTTTAAGTTAACTCAAGTAGACAATAAAGGGAAGCTCAAGCTTTCATAATTGCAAATTCTGAGCAATGAAAAGGGAAGCTCAAGCTTTCATAATTGCAAATTCTGAGCAATGAAAAGGGAATTCTTAAATATTAGTGAAAATTGAAGTCCAAAGGGTTTAGGCCATTAGAACCAGAACCTCAAGGAACCGAAAGTAAATTGCTTTCGTGAGAATTTCCATCCTAAAATTGATGGGTTAAAGTAAGTACACTGAAATCTAAAGGCTCAAGCCATTAGAATCGGAACCTCTAGGAGTCCCTAAATCGATAACATAATAAAAACGTTGAAAAAAGAACTAAGTATAAGATTGAAACCCAAGGGCTCAAGTTGTTGGAACCGGAGCCTCAGAGAATTCAGAGTAAATAGCTTAATTAAAATTCTATAAAGTTATAATGTTATATGAATCAGAAATGTGAAATTATATTCAAAGTAATAAAAGCTATCTTAATTCCCAGGAACTTGTCAAAAGATAGATAAAATATTACAAGTATAAAACACATGTGGTTAGGGAAAAACTATTGACTCCACAAATACTAAAAGGGAAACCCATATCCTCTAAATAAAAAATAAAAGGAAAAAGTTAATTAAACTTGAGGTTGGACGATCGACGACGAATCCTTGGGCCAGTGGGGTTCAAAGCTGGAAGATCAAAAGCGTTGTATTTTTCTTGGGATGGAAGGTTGGCATCACGCTCTCATGCCCGATGGATAACAGTGAGTTCCTAAGATGCGGAGTCGGCACATGTTTCTTGAGACGAAAGAGCAACAAGTTGTTCTTGTGATTCTCAAGTTCTTCCTTCCAAAGTATCTCCTGCTCTCAAGCAATAAACCTGGCTCTCGTCTCCTTTTCCTTTAGGCTAAATACATTGAGAGACATGTCTCAGTCTGTGTGCCATATCGTAAATGTTGCCACCTCAATGACTTCTTTTAGCTCTCGCACCCTATCTGCATTCATGTCAGAAATTTCATTTTTTTCCATCATCCAATTAAAGCTTTTGATCAAGCTTAAGGTCTTCTTTTGTAGACAAGGCATTTTCCCGTTTCTTAGAAAGGGCTTGGATTTGTCCCTCCAAGAGTCAGACTTACTCAATCTTTGAGTTGAGGTCCATTTGAAGTGCGTCAAAATTCCCCACAATGGGCTGTAACTTGCTCTCAGCCTCATTATACTTGGCTTCATATGAGATGAGTTGGCAGGGGGCTTGGGTATAACTGAGTTATTTGAAGTCTTCAGTTGCCTTAATCGATTTGGTTTTTTCCTCCAAATAGGTCTATCTTGTGGATTCAATTTTGGCGCCCACTTTCTTCTTCCGAACCTTCGTGAGGTTGTCTTTCATGGCACAATTTTCTTGATTGTCTTGGTGCAGGGCCTTCTTGGCTTTCTCTAGAGTTGCCTTGGTACTCTCCAACTCCTTTTTAACAGTGTCCAACTCTGGCTTATTCTTCTCCAGGTCCGCTAGGGCCACAATCCTTTTCATTTCGGTGGCATCTCACTCAACCCGAACATTTTCCAGCTCTAGAGCCAATTTTGTTGTTGTGTTTTCACGCTCGACAAGAAAAGCATCTTAGAAAGATGAAAAGAAGATACTTAGCAAAAAAAAATATCAAACCATAGACAATTTGAAAGCAAGTGCTACCAAACTAGAACACTTACCCTAATGACATGATGACAGAGAGTTTGATTGAGTAACATAAATCCTCGCTCGCGGCCATGACCCACCTCTCTAGCCTCAATTGACTCATGGAGGCTGAAATTTGTCTGTTGCTACAAACTTATCCACTATTATCGTCTTGGAAGGAATGTTCGGATCCCTTGCAGCCAACTCGATGTTCTACCTCAGGGTGATCTGACCAGTAGGTGTATGGACATCATCCTTCCCAACATCATACCTTCAGAGGATCAATTGGCTTCTCTCCTCATTCATAAACATGCCCTCCTTATCTAATTGAACTGACTTTTAGTTTTGTGGTACTAAATCAGGTACGCATCAGAATAAAAGTATTTGATTATCACTGTACTACATCATCAGGATCATCATATGTATATATTATATTTATATAAAAAAGAATAAATGAAAAATATAATTTACCTTTCGAAGCCTATTTGAGTATCCTCAAGTCTTTCCGCATGTTGTATCCTTAGTTGATCTCAAAGTACTCACATCGTAGTCTTTCGAATCTTCCACCACACACAAGGACTAGTGTGGGCTAGTAGAATAAAGTGTATACAAAGTTCTGGTTGAATTCTTAACACATGAGCAATAACTATTCTATAGTGATGGATAGAAAAGATTAATCGAATTAATTATTTTTAGGCTTACCAAAAATAATGTCTATAATTTTTTGAATATACGGTATATTTAAATTAAACTAATAATGCTTTTATTTAAATTCAATTTATTTAATTAAGACATATTTAATTATGTTAATAAATAATATAACTGGATTCTGTTATAGATATTTATTTCTTATAATTGATTGAGAGAATCTCTCAACCACTTGAGGGAATCTCTCAATTACCTTTAGAGAATATCTCAACCAACAGTAATATCTTTAACTACTTTTCAAATTCAAATTTAAATGAATATTGATCTTTTGAATTAATTAACCCAAAAACAAATCTAGTGGGACAACCCTATTAGTGTGGGCGCCTATCACTGTGCCAGAACACAATGATAGTGGTGCCACCTATGTCTTAACGAGACATTGGGAGGTCTTTTATCTAGACAACTTTTATATTTTTCCTAATTTAATTAATAAATTTAAAAAATAAATTATTTATTATAAAATAAATAATTACTATTTTGAAAAATCAAAATAGATTTTTTAGAACTTCCATAAATATACAACTTTTATCCCTAATAATAATAATGTCTAGCTTTTTCTCTCTCTCGATTTTTCGCCCCTTTTACCCTGGGTTCTGTTCCTATTTATAGATATCTAGGGTAACAGTTATTCCCTTGAGATTTATTCATTCATAACCACTCATGAAACATTAATATTTCCCATGTTTTATTATTATGCATATGGGATAACATTAAGTAACCGTTCAACTGCTCTTTTATCTTTATATACAGACAACTATGCTGACTCTTTACTGTATTTGTAGGAAAACTGCTAAGTATAGGGATACAACACTTCTCGTAGTTCTCTTTTGCCATTTTGGAAGGTATTAGCGAGGCGGTTACTTCAACGCATAAAGAGTGAGATGAATGAATGTTGTTATCACTCTTTGAACATACTCATGAGTATGTGGGTCAATTAGTTGCAATCTCTTACTCACAAGTATGTGGGTCAATGAGCTGTAAGTTCTTTGTTAACTCGTCTTGAAAAACTATTCCATTATGTATTCTATTCATCCTGAGATAGACTTGATGTCTCATCAATCTTACTAGTTAATAATTTTTATTCTTATCTCACTTCTGCCTATGTGGTCGTAATTTTGAATATTTCTATCAATTGTAATAGCTGAAGTGATTTATTTAATGTGCATTTAATAATGCAATTCTTGAGCTGATTCATATTCCTTACTCGGTACACATGTCAGCTTCTCATTGCCCATGCAATCATATCCTCATGAAGAACCTCTGGCTCACAAAGCTTCGGCTTTTGAAATGTTTTCTTTTTTATAGTTTTTGAATTTGATTTTTCCCTCAAAAGTATTAATGTGGAGTTAATTTCACAAAAATAGGCATGCATGGGAGAGAAAAAGCCAAGAGTTCAAAAATGGGATAGTGTACAGCCGTCAACACGATTTCTCACAATAATTGACATAAAAGAGTAGCCAATCAAAGAGATCAAAGTGTGACCATGCATATCTGTGTGGCAAAGGGTGTCATAGTACCAAGCAGAGTGTAAAGTCGCTATCCAATTAGACGTTTGGACAGGTTAGGGACAAATGTTATCTCAATTTCGGCCCACCTGACGTGGCACCTGCACGTGGCCAAAAGCAGAAGACACATGGGAGATAGGTGAACACTAATTGGCCAGGCTAGTGTCGTGCAGCTCCCTAACCCTCAAGATCTTAGGGTTGTAAGATCCACTTGTTCAAGCTTCTAAAACAAGTTCATCTTAATATCAGAATCTCCAACAAAGCTATGGGGATCATGAACGGTTTCACCAACAAAGACAGGGATACACAAGACCTTGGTCGAACCTCTAGTTGGCCGGCCAAGGGTGAAATAACGAAATTTGATCCTAGTCAGACTCTGCTTCAGTTGGCTAAATTTACATTCAACACACTTCAAGACATGTTACTTTTGCTAGCACATTTTTTGTGCTGGCAAAAGTATGGTATTACACTGGTAATATGGAATTTACTTCGGATATATTGGCAAAAGGGGTTAGCAAATTAACGTTGGTGTTAGAATTTTTGTCAGCACAAAATGAAAAGCGCTGGCAAAAATGACTTTTTTCAGCGCGTAAGTGCGCTAGTAAAAGTTAGATTTTAGCCACTGCAAATGTGCGCTGGTAAAACTTTGACCTTTTTGCCAGTGCAGTTTGCGAAATGCGCTGGTAAAAGTTACTTTTACCAGGGCAGTAGCAAACTGTACTGATAAAAATGATATTTCTTGTAGTGACACCCTTTACTTGGTTTCTAAGTATAACTTTTATAACTAGGGGTAAAATAGTCATAAGTAATTATCCTCGTGTAATCCCGACATTCTAACTATCTATAAATCTTGCCTCGCTAATTCTAAGATACTAAATCGTATCTAAGTGACTCTAATGTCCAAATCATCAAATTCAACTGTTATGAGGCATAAAACATAAAAATATCATAATTCATAAATAACATACATGGCACACCTAGAATTCAATAAAATTTTTAAAATCGAGAAATCAAATTACTTATGCCCATTTATGATAATACGACTTAATTTCTACTAATGAATACATAATCATACATATTAATTAATTTACTAACAAATGTTACTAGCTTGTCTGCTAATTCCATGTCTAAATATGTGATCACTAAAATTATTCCTCCGTTAAAAGGATTTTGTCCCCGAAATCTGTGACAGTCAGTAGTCCCGTGATCCGTAAGGGGAAACACCGGGTAAGCTGTGCAATCCCACACCGCCTGGGGAAGGTCAAGTGGGATGATTCTGAGACTGTGTAGGTATGGGACTACACAGTTGAAGAGAGCTTAAATGGATTGATTGGTACTACCTATATCAACAAGGTGCATCTTGTTTTTCGGTAGCCCATCACGAAAGAACTCCACAGTTAAGCGTGCTTGACCTGGGAGCAATTTCAGGATGGGTGACCTCCTGGGAAGTTTTCCCAGGAAGCGTGCGAGTGAGGACAAAGCACGCTGGAAACACTCGTGTTGGTCTGTAGGGTCAGTCATCGATCCAGGAAGCAGCCAGAGTGACGAACTCGTGTATAAGAGCCATTAGTCCGTGGGTGTAAGGGCCCAATGGAGGCTTGAAGCGGGGACGTTACAAATGGTATCAGAGCCTTGACCCAGCCGGAAGTGTGGTCGACGAGGACGTCGGACCCCGTAAGGGGGGGTGATTGTGACAGTCAGTAGTCCCGTGATCCGTAAGGGGAAACACCGGGTAAGCTGTGCAATCCCACACCGCCTGGGGAAGGTCAAGTGGGATGATTCTGAGACTGTGTAGGTATGGGACTACACAGTTGAAGAGAGCTTAAATGGATTGATTGGTACTACCTATATCAACAAGGTGCATCTTGTTTTTCGGTAGCCCATCACGAAAGAACTCCACAGTTAAGCGTGCTTGACCTGGGAGCAATTTCAGGATGGGTGACCTCCTGGGAAGTTTTCCCAGGAAGCGTGCGAGTGAGGACAAAGCACGCTGGAAACACTCGTGTTGGTCTGTAGGGTCAGTCATCGATCCAGGAAGCAGCCAGAGTGACGAACTCGTGTATAAGAGCCATTAGTCCGTGGGTGTAGGGGCCCAATGGAGGCTTGAAGCGGGGACGTTACAAAATCTAACCTGAACAACTCCGAATATTGAACCCTCGTGTCAAACTCTAACTCCCAGGTGGCTTCCTCCATCTTGTTATTCCTCCAGAGTACTTTGAGAAAAGATATGTTTGTTTTGAAAGACTTTATCCTTCCTATCGAGGATATTTGAACTAGTTGTTCCTCATAGGACAAGTGTAGCTATAGCCCTAAAGTTTCATAACTCAAGGCATGAGTTGGATCTGACGCATACTTCCTCAACATTGATACATGAAAAATATTATGCATTGCTAACAATGCTAGAGGTAAGGCTAGATGGTATGCTACTTGTCCAACTTTCTTGAGAATCTCAAAAGGTCCTATAAACCTAGGGCACAACTTGGCTTTCTTTTCGCAGCGCTTACTCATTTCATTAGTAAAATTCGTAGGAAATTATGATCTCTTACCTGAAACTCTATATCTCTGTGCTTTTGGTCTAAATAACTTTTCTGCATGTTTTGGGAAGTAAGTATCAGAGTATTAATTTTTTCTATAGCATCACTGATCCTCTAAACTGATTCTAGACCATAATACTTTCTTTCGAAGAACGACACTTCCTACCATACAACAACGGTCTGTATGATTGACCATCGTATTGATCAATCAACAGTATAGTGATTACATACCTCATTATACCATAAAATAACTAATACTACATTATTAATAACTATAAATTGTTAACAAGTTTTTTTATTTTATTTTTGGTTACGACATACAAAAGATGTTATCAAAACAAGAAAATAAAAACCACAAAATGAAAGTATACACTACACAAGGTAATATTAAATCACAAAAAGAAATTGTTATAAAAAAAAAAATCACAAAAAGAAATTATATTACAAAATATTAGACAGCTTCATATTTCAATTTTATGGGCAGATCTATACGCGTTTTTATAAATAATGAGGGGACTACTCTTCTCTATTTAATTTATGATTAATATAGCACCTCAAGTTGGTGTTAGGTACCACTTTTAGTTGGTGTTAGGTATAAGCATATTGTATTAAATAATATTAATAAATAACATAATATTTAGATAATATAATGTATTGTATTAACTATTACGATAAAATTTTTTTAAAACAATGTAAAATGTATTATTTAATATATAATAAATAATCTGTATTAACTTGTATTATGATATTTACAAAGAATCCAAAGTCAACCCTAGTCTTTGACCTAGATCTAGAGACCCGAACTGGAACCCCAAACGCCAGACTCGGACGCTGGACCTGACCCGATCCATATTCGGTGTTGAAGTCGAGTTTATTGCAAATATATTATAACTTTATACAACCTATTAATACAAATCAATATACCAAACATAGTATTCTATTAAATAATACTAATATAATACAATACGATACGATATAATCTAAATACAATACAATACGACTTAACAAACGAGCCCTAAGAGCATTATTAGGCACCTTAGCAGTACTTAGAAGTGGTGCCTTGTAATTAGTTAATGATATTCTTTAAAAGTTATTACATTAATTTATATGAAACTCAATATTTAATTACACAGATAGTAATATACAAACTAGATTGATGTTAGACTGTCGAACACTACAACACATGAAAACATAATTATTTTATTATTGTAAAAGCAATTACACCAAGACTTGAACACGTTTTACTAGACCACAATACACCAAACACTTACACTCTTATTTTAATACTAGACACCTTTACAACACTCAGGGACGGAGCCAGAATTAAATTCTTGGGGGTTATTATTAAAAATAAGTATCGACAAAAAATAACATTTGTTTAGCAATAAAAGTTGGTACTTTAGATAAAAGATCTATTCATAAATCAGAGAGAATTTTGAAAGCAGGATAATCAACACATGATTAAAATTTTAAGGGACACTTAATTAATTAAAAATAATAGGATAAATCTATAATACGTACACCTCTTAAAAGGCGTGTTTTGACATACTTCCTACTTGTTTTGATATTTAGGAGTTTTTAATTTTTTTTTTCATGATTGTGTATGTTATAATTATTTAGGACCACTTATAAATTTTTAAAAGATTTCAAATAATTTGAAGTTATTCTGCGCTACAAAAGAAAAAATAGTTACTTGTGCAATAAATATTTGAATCTTATTTTTAGTATTTTTGGTAATGTGAACTATTTTAAAAATTTACAAGTTATTCTAAATAACTATAATATACATGATATAAAAGGTATAAAAGGTATACTTAAACAACCTTTTGAATAATATACTATAATTTTTTTAAAAATAACATGCATATTTGTAGTAAAATTTAAAAATAATACACTAAATTTTATTTTTCACTCTAATTATTATTTTCTATATAATAACAAGTTATTATTAATTTATAAATATATTATTATATAAATTATTATAAAAATAAAAAATAAAATAATTTAACAATTAAGTATACCACTTTCTACTTTTTTTTTCTTCGACTTTCCTTTGTAATGACTCATGAGAAACTATAAATTAATGCATATGATTTTTGGTCATTAACTATAAATTATTTTTAGAAATTTTGAGGGAGCCAAGGCCACCCCAACGTACTATACACCTACACCCGCCCCTGATAACACTCTTGTATATAACTTAATACTTTTAGGACACTCTTTAGAATACTTAGATTACACTTACTTGTGCACTAGAATTATCACTCAACTCACCATGCACCACCAAAGAACCAACTCCCCTATTTATACTACTCAAAGGATGGTGCATTATTATGCTAGAATGTTCTACCGAATTGTCAATTTATTATAGCCTAAAATATTCTTGAAACTTCTTATGACTATTAATTCTCTATGATTCTAGAAAATTCTATAATATTACTAAAATGATAGAAAATTCTAGACACTTATAGAGTAGGTGTTGATCTTTTAACACTTCCCCTCAACACTGACTCTTCATATTGAGTTGGTCTCTCAGCTTCTGAAATCTCGTTCTGTTGAGTCCTTTAGTGAATAAGTCTGCTACTTGATCTTCGCTCTTCACTAGGTGCAACTCTAATTCTTCCTGAAGTACTTTCTCTCTAAGAAAATGGTAATGCACCTCCACATTCTTTTTTTTTTTTTTTTTTTTTGATGAATCAGAAGATTTCATTGCACAAAACTTTTATTTACATCCTAAAAGCACCAACATTGGCCTCAATAATCTATACAATTATTTACAAACTATCAAACCAATCTCTATCTTTGATTTTCACTTTTTGAGGCAACACAAGCATTGTTCTATTCTTAACTACCTGCTGTAGCCGCTGGACTAAATCTTCAATTTTGGGGTCTTTCTTTTGCCAAATGAACTCATTCCTTGCCTTCCAGATCAAGTAAACAAGTGCTGCAATACTTGATGCTTTGACATTTTTCCTGAATTTAGTTTGCTTGGCTTTCCTAACTGCTTTGAGAGCTGCCTGCAGTGTATCGGCCTGAGTTCTCCAATGCAGCCAATTCTTCACTTGCACCAGACACTGCTGGGAAAATACACACCTGAAGAACAGATGTTCAGTTGTTTCATCTTCGCTGTTGCAGAAGCTACAGACTGGGGAGTCTATTACTCTGAATCTGCATAATCGATCTCTGGTTTTCAGCCTTTGCTGAATGGCTAACCATGTGAGAAAACTGTGTTTCGGGGTGTTAATTCTAGCCCAAACCTCATTACACCAGTCCACCCTTTCATGCTCTTGAACCAGTACCTTATAACCTTTTGCAATCTTATACTCTTCATTTGAGAATTCCTCATAGTTCAAAGATTGTTTCACTAAGTCTTTGATAGACACCAATTTCCTCCAATACCAACTACTACCTTGGGGAGCCTTGTACTCCCACCAATTATGATTTTTTATATATACACAATGCACCCATTTCACCCAAAGATTATCCTTTTTATTAGCTACAGCCCATATGTGTTTAAACATAGCAGCTATATTCCATTGAGCAATGTTCAAGAGACCAAGCCCTCCTTCTTTTTTCGGATAGCACAACTTTTCCCAACCAACAGCTCCAGCTCCTTCCATTAAACCCTTCCCTGTCCACAAGAAAGATCTACAAATTCCTTCTATTTCTTTAATGACTTTTTTAGGAAGAACCATGATTTGACTCCAATACATATGAATTGTACTAAGGACAGAATTAACCAACACCAATCTCCCAGCATATGACAGATTTCGGGTTGCCCATACCTGTATTCTTTTAGTTATTTTTTGAGCAAGAGTTACACAATCAGAAGCTGCAATTCTCCTTGCACAAATGGGAACTCCCAAATACTTGAAAGGAGCTTCCTGCCTCAAGAATCCTGTCATGTCCAGCACCCTTTTAATCTCGTTTTCATCCATTCCACTGAAAAAAACAGCAGACTTACCCTTGTTTGGTGTTAAACCAGAAGTGTTTGTGAATAGTTTGAGCCCTTGCATCAACAAATAGACACTTTTAAAATCTCCTCTACAAAACAACAGCACATCATCCGCAAAACTAAGATGGTTTAGCTTCATTTCTGCACTTCTCTCATGATACCCGAATGCTGTTTTCCTTCCAATCTTGCTCATAATTCGGCTTAGATATTCCATGCCCAAGACAAAAAGCAAAGGGGACATTGGATCTCCTTGCCTCAAACCCCTTTTTGCTTCAAAGAATCCATGCATGGATCCATTAAACATTAAGGAGTATCTAGGCGTTCGGATACATGTCATGATCAACCTTATGAACTTCTCCGGGAAATCAAAAGCATGTAACATTTCTTCCAAAAACTCCCAATCCATTGTGTCATACGCCTTTTGAAGATCAAGCTTAATCATACAATTAGGCTTAGAATCCTTCCTACCATAATTCCTAATGAGATCTTGGCAAATCATGATGTTATGAGCTATATACCTGCCTTTAATAAATCCTCCCTGGTTTAGAGAGACTATTTCAGGCAATATGTATTTAAGTCTAGAGCAAATCAACTTGGTAGCCACCTTATATAGCACATTACAACAAGATATAGGCCGAAAATCACTCACCTTATTCGGGCATTTCATCTTAGGAATTAAAGTAATGATAGTTGAGTTAATTTCTTTTAGGAGATTACCTGACTTCAAGAAGGAGGCAATTGCTTCACAAGTTTCACCCCCAACCAGATCCCAGTTATCTTGAAAAAAGTAACTCCCAAAACCATCTGGCCCCGGACTCTTCACCCCAGGAATGCTAAACATGGCTTCTTTAATTTCCTCATTGGAAAAATCTGCCATCAAAGTTGCAGCTTGTGTAGGTGTTATCAATGGTCCCTCCTTCATAACAGAATTTTTCACCCTCTTCCTTCCTATCATACTAGTCCCCAACAACTCTTTGTAGTAATCTAGGAAAGCTTGAGTAATCTTCTCTTGCTCTTCTACTCTTTCACCTTGAGCATTGACAATAGAGAGAATTCTATTTTGCCTTGATCGGTCCTTGATACTCGAATGGAAAACTGATGTGTTGGAATCCCCATTTTTAATCCAAATGGCCTTGGATTTTTGTTGCAGAAAAGAGATTAGTGCTTTATGTTTTTCAGCATACTGCTCACGAACACCTTTCTCTTGCTGCATTAATGTTTCATTTAATGGGTCCAGGTTCAGTCTTCTTTGACACTCGGTCATGAGCTCCTTCATCCTCATTTCTTCTCCTTGTATATCAGCAAAACCAGACCTGTTGATTGCTGCCAAAACAGGTTTTAGTCGCTTCAATTTAGTGACTAGTTGATACATTTTAGTTCCCACAACCGATCCCTTCCAACTATCCCCGACTTGCCTTTGATAATTAGGAGAACTCGACCACATTCGAAAATATTTAAACGGTTTTCTACCACTTGGAAGTGATGGATAAACCGTCAATATTACGGGGGTGTGATCAAAAAGTCCCTCCTGCAAGAAAAGTGCCTCAGCAGTTGGATATAAATTCAGCCAACTAGGATTTGCCATAACTCTATCAATCTTAGAGTATATTCTATCATCTCCTTGTTGTCTATTATTCCAGGTAAAATAGTTCCCTCCATATTTCACATCTTCTAATTGGCACTTGATTATACACTCCCGAAAAGCTGTTGGTGTAAAGTGTGCTCTCTTCCCAATTCTTTTTCCCTTCTCAAGAATATCATTGAAATCCCCAAGCACTACCCATGGTTCATTTGTTTTCAAACTTTCTAATTCTTTCCAAAGAAGCCTCCTATCCACTTCCTTGTTAAAACCATAAATAAAAGAAACAAGAAACTTGTTCCTAGTATCCATAGTTGTAACCGAAAGATGAATTATTTGACTTGAGCAAAATAGTATGTCTACTATGTAACTCAAAGGATTCCATGCTACTAAAATTCGTCCCCCTTTATGCCAAGCATTATTTGCCGTAAAACACCAATTGGAAAACATTCTAACGTATAAGGCTCCAAGACTTGAAGCCTTAACTCTCGTCTCAAGGAGACCAACCAAACCAACATTATTTTTAGCAATAAATTGCTTAACTTCCATTTGCTTGTGTTGGTTGTTGATTCCCCGGACGTTCCAACTTAGAATCCTATCCATTGTTTAAAGGAGGTGCTCCCCCTCCTCTAGTTAATATCTCTTCATGCATTTCTTCAATCACCCGATCCTCTTCCTTCTGCAATTCATATTCTTCCTCATTCTGTAGGGCTGTATACTGATTCGAGGTAGATGCTTCAGCAGGAACCTGCTGATTTTTAAGCTTCCAGCCCTTCACCACTTGCTGAAACCCATCTGCATCTTCCCCAGGCAGTGCATTCACTTGTTGCTTCATCCCTTTCACCACCCATTCTTGCTTTTTTGCCTCCTTCTTCCTACAATCATTCGAACTATGTCCCATTCCTTTGCAATGTTTACACAAAATAGGCTTCCACTCATAATTGACAACCACAGAAACATCATTACCAAACTCATTCTCAAAACAGATCAGACCAGGAAATTCTTGCTCCATTGAAACTTCAATAAGGATTCTAGGAAAAAGTAGCTTATCCCTTTCCCTAGTAACCTCATCAACCATAATAGGTTTTCCTAGCTGCCCAACAATTTTAAACAATGATTTCTGTCCCCAGTACTTCAACTCTAAGTCCTCTAGCTGAATCCAAATAGGAATGGTTCTAATATCCTCTTTCTTGACATTACAATTAGGGTCCCAAGCCTTCATAATGACAGGCCTCTTGTTAAAGAAGATATAACCCCCAGCAAGAATATCATCTCTATCTTTAATACTAGTAAATCTAATGAGAAATACACCATAAGAGACCATACCTATCTTATCCACTTTGTCCTTCCAGATCCGTCGTGCAAAGCCTTCCAGAACTGCAAGAGGTGGATTGGCACCGAGAACGTAACAAACAATAGCCGATTTCCAGTATGCAACCTCCTCCTCTATGTCATCCATTGTTATCTTCACTTTCCCCTCTTTGTTTGAACTCTTAAAAGCTGAATCTAGATTGCGCATCACTGGCTCTGCTCGAAGAACCGGAGGTGTGGCTTGAATTCCTTTCGAAATAGATTTTTGACATTCCTTATTAGCAGCTAAGAAATAGCCAAAATCAACAGCTACCTCATCTTGTCTCTTTAACATTCTCAAAGATGACTCCGGAGAAAGGGTCGGTTGTTCATCAATTCCTGCTCTGTCATCCTCATCATCCGAGAACTCGACTGGTTCAACCCCAAGGATTTCCTCCATGGATTTAGTCTTCCTTACATCAGCAGTCGAATTCGGACCTTTCTTCTTATTCTTCCTGTTCGAAATTTGCGATTTCCCCACATTCTTGGACCTTGTTTTCACCATGGCACCAACTCAGAGTGTTGCAAGGAGCAAAGAGAGAGAGAAAACCCTTAATATGTATAAAACTGTTTCAGTACCAGTTTTTCACCTCCACATTCTTTGTTTAAGCATAAAACACTGGTTTCTCTACTAGAGGGATAGTAGTCTGATTATCACAATAAAGTGGCACTACAAAATCTGTGGATTGGAGTAAATCCTTCATTAGTTGCATCAACCTCGCACTTTCTTGAGTCGTCATTGCTGCTGCTCTATACTCTGCTTCTGTGGTTGACAAAGATATTGTTGGTTGCCTTTCGCTATACTACGACACTACTCCAAATCCAAGTTTACCCAGTAGTTAATCGTCGTGTATCATGATCTCTGACATAATCAGCATCGCAGTAGCTAACGATCTTAACCTTATCACCTTTCTTATAGAAGAGACCATAGTTAATGGTATCTTTTACATACTTCAGTATTCGTAGTACTAATTCTAAATGTGGCTTCATTAATTGCTGCATATATCAACTTACTACTCCAACTATAAAAGAAATGTCAGGTCGAGTCAATGTAAAGAGGATTAGACTTCCCACCAGTTGTCGATACATTGCTCCATCTTGCGAATTACTTTCAGCATGAGCAGCTTAGCATTAGCTTCCATAGGTGTTGAGATGGACTTGCACTCAAGCATTTCAAATCTTTGCAGCAAATTTTTAGCATACTTTTGCTAACAGAGAAATGAGCCTTCCTTAGTTCGGTCAACTTCTAATCTGAGGAAGTGTTTCAGTTCTCCAAGCTCCTTCATTTGAAAGTGTACTAATTGGTTCTCCTTCATTTGACAAATTTCTGCATCATCATCTCCAGTGATAATGAGATCATCGACATATACTAGAACAATCACGATTTTTGCTTCCCTTACTTTAATGAATAAGCTTGAATCTGCATGCACCATGAAATATATCCACTTTCTACTAAGAACTCTGCAATCTTGGCATACTATGCCCGTGGAGCTTACTTTAATCCATAAAGTGCCTTTTTCAATTTGCAAACATAGTCAGGATGTGCTCTATCCTCAAATCCTCTTGGTTACACCATGTATATCTCTCGATCTAGTTCTGCATGTAAAAAAGCATTCTTCACATCCATCTGCCATAGTCTTTACTAGCTGCAAGTGCTAACAAAACTCGCATTGTTGTAATCTTAGTAACTGGGGTAAATGTCTCGTCATAATCTAACCCATACTGTTGAGAGAATCCTTGAGCTACTAACTGAGCCCTGTAACTTTCAATTGAGCCGTCAGGATAAGTTTTTACCTTATAGACACAAAATAAATTTTACTTCCTTCGGCTTTGGCACCAACTCCCAAGTCTGATTCTTCGTTAGCGCACTTATTTATTTTTTCATAGCTCCTAGCCACTTGGAGTTTTGGTATGCCTCTTTATATGATTCTTTTTTTTTGAACTTTTCTTCTTCAGCTATATCAACATTAGCACATTTCAGATTTGATGACTTTCACACTCTTGTTGATCTTTGAAGTTTTGGTTGGCTATCATCATGTCCTGCTCTTTGATGCACCCCTGTTTGCCATGGATTTTGTTGTGCCTCGTCCTTGGTGTTTTCAATCTATTTCAAAAAAACTACAAGTACAGTAAACCACCGGTATGTGTGTGAAACTATTACATAATAGCTGGTATTTTAATAACCAACAATAATTCCCTAAACAATTTAATAATTGCTGAGATGTAATTTATTCTAAGAAATATGGAGTAAATGTTGGTTGTTGTATTGAATTTTAAGATACTATGTGATTGCCATATATTTATTTTAGAAACATATCAAAATTGTTACAAAATAAGCTAAGTGTATAAACTTATTACTTAATAACTTATAAAATTGGCTGATATATTAAATTTCGTTTAAGTTGAGAGTTTGATTATTTTTGTTAACTAGATACATAGAAAAGAAACTTAAAAATTACTCTTTCGAGTCATTTGTTTCTGTAGCGGCAAAAAAATATATGCTTCCCATATATTAAAATGATCATCATAAAAAATAGATTACAATGGTATAATTTTTGAGTCAAATTAATAAATAGTTTAGTTTAAAAAATTTTTTAAAATTTTGAAAAAGAAAAAAATACACATATATAATGTGTTGTCACCTCTATTCACACACAAAAAAAAAAAAAAATGATTTTAGCTACTAGCTAGGAGGAAAAAAAAAAGAGTAAAAGAAAAAGCATAAAATGAGGCATTAAAAATATTTTTAATTTCAATATACATTTCAAAACTAATACAAAAATATGTTGGTATTTGAGGTAATAAAATGAGTAGAGACAAAAATGTGCTGGCAAAAGTGACATTTCTTGTAGTGCCCCTTTCTACTAATTGTGAGCTCCCTCCTTCAATATGCATCTCTCTTTCTTGTTTCTCTCGGCTAAACGTGGTTGAGCCACCTTCGGCGATGGTGGACCGAGGTGATGTAACCATTATTACATTCCTCTTTATTTATATATAAATTTTATTTCTAACTTCATGTTTACGTGTCATATGTTTATATTGGCCGCTTGAAATATGGGCATAACAATGCCCACCCTAAATTTAAATCTTGGATCCGCTATCAATTCAATCTAATTCAATTCAATCTTAATAATCTAATCCGATTCAATTCAACCCTCAAACTCTATAATTAATAGATTTTTATTTATTTATTTATTTATTTTGTGTGTTTTGGCTTTTCCAATTTATATCCATTGATGATGATGATAAATGCAATGGACCTCTATAACTAGGACAGCATTGCCAGCTACTATATACATGAGAAACACATTCATGTGCATGATCTGTTGAGTTAAAGTTAACCAAGTTTGGAAGGTTAGTAAATTATGTTAACTAAGATGTTTGGTTAATTAGGTGGAGAATTTTGATTGGTTGAAAACTACTATAAATATATAGGAGTTGTAGCTCCATAGGTGTTTCTCATAATTATCTTTCTTCCAAATTATATATCCAAGACTTGGCAAGGCTTCGATTCTACACATCCACAAGGTATATAGTATATTTATAATAAATATAGAAGACTAATTGATTTTCAATTAAGTAAATCTTTTGTTTTGTTTCTTTTTCTTGCTATCATATTTATATGATGTTATTTGCTATTATTATTATTATTATTATTATTATTATTATTATTATTATTATTCATTACCTATAGTACTATAATTGCCATATATATAATTATTAGCTGTCTTTGGCTAATTAGCTTATTTAAGTCATTTTTGAGATTCTAATCATTTGATGGAACTCATTTTTAACAGCATTTTTTTTATATATATATTTTTACCTTTTGAACTAAGTTTAGCTCATGAGATGTGAACGCTCTAAAAGTAAAAAAACTCTACCTAAACAAAATTTATTTGTTTATGAACTAATTACTCTACATTGACAACATGTACATAAATATATTTATGATATAGAAGACTAATTGATTTTCAATTAAGTAAACCTTTTGTTTTGTTTCTTATCTTTACTATCATTTTTAAGCTAGAAGTGAAGCTATGATTTATAGCTTCTCTAAATTGACTTTTAAAAAATTATTTTTTAAATTGAAATAATTTGTCTACTTCTTAATGTATTTACAATTTTATTTTATTAATGATATCCAAACACTTTCAGAAAGAATGTTTATAATAATAAAATATCTTTATTGAAACAGTTAAAATAAATCAAAATTCTTACTATGAACTACTATAATAGGTATGGAAAATGAGAAGAGTAGCATCGCTTTCTTCACAACTTATAGACCCCCGGTACCATTGGACATATACTCACAATATATATCGAACAAAAATCCTCATGAGGTTCACATGACTGATGGTGTGTCCTATAACTACAATGGCCGACCTATTCCATCTAATGCTCTTCAAACAATTCATAAACGCCTTTCTGGAGATAGCGAAAACGATGTTGATATCTCCTCGGGCTTGGTTTACGTATCTGAAAGAAAAGGCAACCTCGAAACACTATACATAGCTCTTCACTATAATAATAGTGATTATCCTGAAGTCGAAACCATTGATTTTGCTCATGAATTTGGGACCTTTGATGGTATTCGAATGGAGGATAGTGGTTGTATTGCTGGTGATTATCTTGTTTATGTCACAACTAAGGATAATCCTCACAAACGTCGTTTCCCATGGACATCAGTCTATAAAACAAATCTTAAGACTTCAGAAACTCAACGACTCACCCCACAGGTATGATTAATATTATGTTCTCACATGTTATTGATGGATGTAAAATTTTCTAAATTTATATAAATTTACATCAAAACTACTCATCATAATTTGTAAAGTAGTAACTAAATATTTAATTATTGTTTTATACATAGACATACGCTTGGATTTTAAATTTTAATTAGAATTCCCTGTTTTATAACACCTTCAATTTTATATTGATAACTTTTTAGTAGCAATAAATAATTTTCTTTGACTAAATAGTACATAATTATCCCTTCAAAATATAAATTGTTACTATTTTTGTTCTAGACACAATAACTTCTTGTAATACCTTTAGCTAGTGATAATACATACTAATAATAACATAATTTTTTTTTTTTATATTTTTTTTCAGTCATTATAAATTTCGTTGTCACTAAGAATAAACCTTTATGTAGTAAACATATATATTAAAAGTTGTTACATATTTATAATAAAAAATTTTGCTGTCACTAGAAATAAATTTTTTTAAAACATAATGAATATTGTCCCATTCATCACACATACTTTAGCTACTATCATCATATACACTGCACACCCATTATTCTCATTAAATTCTCATGAATATTGTCCCATAAATGCATTACGAACATAACAAAATTAACCTATTCTTTTCTTTCATACAATATTGTGTATTTTTAGGGAAAAGCTGATTTAAGTCCATCAGTATCACCATCTGGAAAAAAGATTGCAGTGGCATCATTTAAAGAACAAGGTTGGGAAGGGGAAATTGAAGATCTAAAAACAGATATTTATGTGTTTAATGTAGATGGACCTGATTTAGATCGTAAGATGGTTATAAAGAATGGTGGATGGCCAACATGGGGAAGTGAAAACATTTTATTTTTCCATCGAAAGGTTGGAAACTATTGGGGTGTGTTTAGAGCTGACATTAGCAATGGTTTTACATCGGACACTCCTCGTGTTACTCCCGAAGGCTTTCATGCAATGACTCCAGCTGCCATCGACGAAACCACTGTGGCCGTCGCAACTATTCGCAAAGAATCAAAATTTGATGATACTGCTCGTTCGTTTGAACAATATCGACACATTGAGGTTTTTCATTATCCAGCTACTTTGAATCGAGATCCCATAAAAATAACTCAAAGAACTAGACCAAAGGCCGACCACTTTAACCCTTTTGTGATCGTGGATGAGGGGGGAGATCCCAATAAAATTGCTATTGGTTACCATCGTTGCAAGAGCGACAATCTTAATGTACGTACATAACTCAAAACTTTTCTTGACTTTTAATTATTGTTGCCTTGGTTTGCTTATTAATTACACACCAAAAAAACAAAGAACGAGAAATGCTAAAGGGCACTTAAATGCCTTACATCTTTTGAGGTGTAATATCACTACTGGTGTAACTTAATATCGGGGTCCTATTTATTTTATCTTAATAAAAATTATAGAAAATCGTTAACTAATTATAGGGCAGCACCTCATAGTGGTGCTAGTAAGGTCAGCCTTAGGCATAAGTAAGCTAGGCCCGCGACTAGGGCTCACCCATTTTAAGGGCCCAAATACTTTTTTTTTAAAAGTATACATATTTTTTTAATAATTTTTAAAAATACCATTCATAATCTTTATAGTAAGGGCCAAATTTTTTTTTTCTATGACCTATTTTAACTCAGGACCGGCCCTAGGTGCCAGGCATCTTAGGAGCATTGCTATTGGGCATCAGTGGTGTCCAGCAGCTTCTATAGGTAGCACCGCACGATTAGTTAGCAATATTTTTTAAAAATTATTTTGTTAAGTTATATGAGATCTGATACTTAATTACAACAATAGTGGTATAACACTGAGGAGAATGCTAGGCACCAGTCGTATTTTTTTAGCAATTCTCGATGTCTTTTGTCCCATAGCAATTAATGCCCATAAGTTAACTTAAAGATATCCAACACAATAAATATAGATTATATATGTTATTAATAGTGTAATTTAATATTGAGTCTTACTATTTGTTACAGGTTCCTGATTATAATAGTATGGAAAGAAAAATTATCCAGCTTGACTGTCCACCTCCAAACGTAGACTTGTTTAGGGTTCAAGGAGTATTTCCTTCATTTTCGAGAGATGGCTCGAGGCTTGCATTTGTTGACAATGAGTTCATGAGAGTTTGGGTAGCTGACAAAGATGGATTGTATATGGTTTACCAGGTACATATCATAAACATAATCATACATACATATATATGATATAATAAATAAGATTTATCCTCATGAACTATAACCCTTGTAGACCGAAGGCCCAGACAATGTGTTTGGACCAGTTTGGAACCAAATCGATGGAAGAGATGAGTTGTTTGTATGCAAGGGACCAGCATTTAATGTAAACCATGAATTGGATATTTGTCGATTGCCCAATATTAGGCATCATCATCATTTCCAATCTAAAGACATTATCCAACTCACAAATGGATACAACAATGCATTTCCATCACCTAGTCCAGATGGTATAAATTTGACTAACATTTTTATAAATCGTTATTGATGCATTTTAATATTAGGTTTCACGTATTTTAATTTAATAAATTATATAAAAAAAATAACTAATAGCAATGTTGTTATTTTGATTAGGAAAAAGATTTGTTTTTCGATCAGCAAGAGATGGTGGAGAAGATGGATACAAAAATCTATACATAATGGAGAATTCCCAGGTTGGGGAGTTCAATAATGGCAAAGTAACAAGACTAACGAATGGGGCTTGGACTGACACACATTGTCAGTGGTCTCCGAGTGGAGATTGGATCGTTTTCTCCTCAACTCGCGACAAGCCAAGTAATGCTCCTCCGAGTGATAATGGTCTTGACCCAGGATATTTTGCAGTGTACTTAGTGAACGCGAATACTCGCGTTGTGATAAAAGTGTTAGGAAGTGGTGATGATTTCGCGGGTCATGTAAACCATCCCTTTTTCAGTCCTGATGGAAAAAGAATTGTTGTAACTGCAGATCTTGCTGCGGTATCTATTGATCCCATCTCATTGCCTCTTTTTACGCATTCTGTTAGACCTTATGGAGACATATTCATCGTCGAGATTGATGATATCCTAAACAACAATGATGAGAAGAATAGAGATGATGTGATCTTTGTTCGTGTTACGCATAGTAGGTTTGAGAATGGCGCCGCTAGTTGGACGAAGTTCTCAATAGGTGATCCCAATGAGTCATGGAAGAAATATGTAGAGCAATACGGGGAACACTCAAAGGGTAGACAACCCTCATTATGTCCTATAATACGTCCCCTAATTGCAAAACCATTGGGTCTTGATGTTAAAGGTGAAAGTTGGCATTTGACTGGCCATCTTTGCATTCGAGATAGACGTTGTTGATGAATTAATATTGCATGCATGCATGCATGCCTTGTAGTACGTGTTCCTATATGTACACGATCATATAATATTTGGTCGACCTTTTCATTATTGAATATATATATATATAAATCTCATAATAATCTCTATCATATTAGTAATGCTATGTCATATCATTACTAATATATAAGGGAAATAAGGAATAATGGCTCACTTGAGTGTATGTGTACTCAAGTGTAGTGTGTGTACGCAAACTTTGTTCTCTATCTATTGAGTCATATTAGTGTGTGTAAACTTTGTTTTCATATATACGGAAGCTTTGTTGTGATTTATATAAGTATAATAATTTTCTTCTGTCCAATTTTTCTTTTATTATATATGCTAAGTTTTTTATTACTTTATTCCTGTGTTAATAGAATTATAGGTGAATCTTGGTGTGTTTAAATATGTGGTGAATTAACATTTACCAAAATTCCAAAATAACACGAACTGAAGTAATAAAACATGTCATCAAGTAATGGACAAAACCAGAAAATGCAATAGAATGAAGATTAAAGAAATTGACACGAGTGTGGTTCACCACCCATTTTGTAGTGACTAATCAATAATGCTTTTTGACCAAACTTTATTGATGTTCACAATGATGGAATACAAGGTCACAATAAAGAAAACTCACTTTTCACTAATAATGTCTTGCACCTTACAAAATAGCTTTCTTAAAAGAGTTGTAAGCATAAGAGGATAGTCAAGATTAGTTTAACTAAGTCTGTTAGAGTTAGTTGCAGGTTGTTATAATTTCAGTTATTTCTGTTATTAGTTCTGTATTCTCTCTACTCTGTTATTGGACTATATATAGTGTACTGTTATTCATTCAATTCAAGTAATGAAACACAAGATTCTTTTCACTCTCTTTCGTTTTCTCTATCTTTCCTACTACTGCTATAATATTCAACTTGGTATCAAGAGCCAAAGGTTCATCCATGGTGGCACCACCAGGAGGTTCGAACAACAACAAATTTGCTGTACCAACAACCATGTTTTTGCCACCTCTGCGTCTAGATCGAAACAACTACTTTTTCTGGAGATCCCAAGTTCTACCAGCAATAAGGGCTCTGTAACGCCCTTACTTACGTAAAATAAGATGCCATAAATAAACTGGCGTTAAGATACTAATGTTGCCTTTATTTAAAAAAAAAAAACACTTTTCAAAACATGGGTACCCAGTTGAAAATAAAGTATTACCACTTAGGGAAAAGTAATAGAAAATTTAAACGACAACATCCTCGATAAGTTTAATAAATTAAAAAAAAACTTTCAGCGGAAGATGGCCAAGACCACACGCAGTTACATGATCACACGAGATACACCCCATGCTGCCCAGACTCAACTTGTCACCGAAAGCTTACAGGCTTACTTATCTGCACATAGGGGGTAAATAAGGGGTGAGCTGCAAAGCCCAGTAAGGAAAAACACAATACTATGTACCAGCATTCACACATCATAGCACAAACATATACATCAAACATACAACAACCTAATCATAAGTATAAATAGAGGCAGCCACACAAATACTGAAATACCACACACTCACACTCACAATCACACTCCAGCTTCCATACAAATCTGGAGTGTCTTACGTTCTTAACCAGAACGCAGTACCAATAACCAGTGCACCCTTACGTACACTGCCTCACTTACCACATCACCATACATGTGTGGTTTCCAACCACTTCCAAGTACCTGGAACATGATTAAACAACCATATACAATTCATCGATAAAACACTATTTCACCGAAACTATCACATTCCACAGTTTCAATACAATTTATTCAAGCAGTCATACTAGATACTCAAACCATATAAAAAGCAAGTATAAAGTATAATTATTTTTCCTTACCTCAACTCCGCTGTAATTAACTCTTACGATACCTTCTAGGCCCTATAACAATTAGTGAAACCCTTAGTCCACCGATAAACTCAATATATTTATTACTCTTACTGTACAGCAAGTTTAACCTAGAATTTGACATATAAAACGTTTGAATTAGAAGTCCTACTGTTCACAAAGTTTTTAGTTAATTGAAAGACCTTTCTAACGGTATAAAGATCATCAAAATCGGAGCTATAATCTAGGAGTTATGCATGTTTTCTCAAAACAGTTTCTTTAAAATCCTGGATCACGCCGATTTCTGAATACAGCCTAAAAATAAATGTTTTAAAAATAGTTACACCCTGATCTAGACAATACTTTCTTCATAAAAAATGTAGCTATTTTCCTAAGCTTTAAAACGAGATAAAGATCTTTTAAAATGGATCGAAATTGAGAGAGATATTGAATTTTTACTGAAGACACTTTTTCTGAAACGAAACTTAAAACGAAATACCATAACCGAGTAAAGATCCTAACTTTTGACTGGTAAGAACTCCGAACTAGGGAAAGGTTTCTTCAAAGAAAATATGGATTATTGAATTATCTTTCTAACAGTACAAGAATCGCTTGAAAATAATAGATATCGAGAGAGATATGACACTTTTACTAAGGCAATATCGAAAAGAAATTTTAAAAAAAACTGTAAATCGACAGTCTGTAAAACATGAATTTTTTGACATCGAAATATTCAGAATTAGGAAAGAGTTTCTTCATAGAAAATATAGATCATTAATTTATCTTTAAAACGGTACCTAGAGGAGTACCCCCTATGCCCAACAAGTACGAATTTTACCTGAAGATTTTGAAGACACGGAACGATGATCGGTTGATTGCTAACCCCGAAGCTCTTAAGATTAAAACAATTGATTTGGTTCAATAGAGAGAATAAAATAAAAAAAGAAATTGAGAGATGGTGAGAATAAGGGAATACGATACTATCTGGCTGCTAGGGTTATAGAGTATATACGTATATAACATATCGTATAATAGGTTTAAATTTAAAAATAAATATCTAACTAATCAGATAAAATTATGCTGATTTAAATTTAAATTTTAAATTTTAAACTAACTAACTAATCTAATGCTTCACTATTTATTTATCTCACTATTTAATATATATATATATATCATCATTTTTTTTTTTAATCACACACGCACAACAACAACAACAACAACAACAACACCAATAATAATAATAATAATAATAATGATAATAATAATAATAATAAAAATAAACTGGATATTACATTCTACCCTCCTTAAAGGAAATTTCGTCCTCGAAATTAGACTTACCAAAAAGTTCGGGGTACTGTTCTTTCATGTCTCCCTCCATTTCCCACGTTGCCTCCCTTTCTGAACGGTTGCTCCACAGAACTTTTACTAGAGGAATACTTTTGGACCTTAACTCCTTCGTTCCTCTCTCTATAATGCGAACTGGTCGCACTTCATAACTCAAGTCCTGCTTTAGCTCCATTCTTTCATAGTTCAGCACGTGTGATGGATCCGACACGTATTTTCGTAGCATAGAAATATGGAACACATTATGCGTCTCGGCTAATGCGGTGGCAATGCCGATCGATAAGCTACCCGTCCCACTCGTCCAATATCTCAAAAGGACCTATAAATCTTGGACTTAGCTTTCCTCGCTTTCCAAAACGCATAACCCCTTTCATAGGTGACACTCGAAGGAACACTTTATCACCCACTGCAAATTCCACATTCCGTCTCTTTGCGTCGGCATAACTTTTCTGGCGGCTTTGTGCAGTTACCATTCTATTTCGAATCTTTTTTACCGCTTCAGTGGCCTCTCTTACTAGGTCTGGGCCTAAGTATCGCTTTTCGCCAACCTCATCCCAGTGTAGTGGTGATCGACACTTCCTCCCATACAACATTTCATAGGGTGCCATCCCTATTGTAGATTGATAGCTATTGTTGTACGAGAACTCCATTAGTGGCAAATAGTTGCTCCAGTTACTTGGGAAATCCAACGCACAAGCTCGTAGCATGTCTTCTAGTATTTGAATAGTTCGTTCTGATTGTCCATCAGTTTGAGGGTGGAATGCTGTACTCAACTTCGCTTTGTGCCCAAAGCACTTTGCACACTTTCCCAAAACTTAGAAGTAAAAACGAACCTCTATCGGATACAATGGTCTTTGGGACTCCGTGTAGCCTTACAATTTCTTTTACATACGAGTTCGGCATATTGCTCTGCGTTGTAATTAGTGCGCACAGCAGAAAATGTGCCGATTTAGTGAGTCCGTCGATAATCACCCGGATGGAATCCCGTTGTTTCTTTGTTCTTCGGTAACCCGTCACAAAATCCATAGCAATATCTTCCCATTTCCACTCAGGAATATCAAGAGATTGCAACAGCCCTGCGGGTCTACGGTGTTCGGCCTTAACTTGCCGGCGGGTAAGACATTTTGCTACAAATTCTGCTATATCATTTTTCATTCCCGCCACCAATACCTACCTTTCGGATCATTGTACATTTTGGTTGATCCCGGGTGTAAAGAATAGGGTGTAGTGTGCGCCTCTTGTAAGATTTTTGATTGCAACTCCGCTTCCTTAGGTACACACACCCTTGTCTTGTATAGTAGAATACCCTCTTCATTAACTGAGAAGTCCCCGGCTTTCCCATTTTGTAGTTCGACCCGCTTCTTGATTAAAAACTCATCTTGGGCTTGTTCTTCTTTGATATTCTCTAATAAATTTGATTCAATTGTGAGGTTAGCTAGCTTTCCTGTTACTAACTCTATTCCAGATCTCTCGATTTCCTGTTGCAACGGCACTTTTAATGCCCTTAACATTGATAAGCTTGCATAGTTGCGTCTGCTAAGTGCATCCGCCACTACATTAGCCTTTCCAGGATGGTACAGTATCTCACAATCGTAATCTTTTACCAGTTCCAACCACCGCCTCGTCTCATGTTGAGCTCTTTCTCGCGTAAAGAAGTATTTTAGGCTTTTGTGATCTCGTGTATATTTCACACTTCTCTCCATAAAGGTAGTGCCTCCGCATTTTCAATGCAAAGACCACCGCCGCCAACTCTAAGTCATGAGTTGGGTACCTTGTCTCATACTCCTTTAGCTTCCTAGAGGCATAGGCTACCACCTTCTCATTCCGCATCAACACACAGGAGCCCTTGCTTTGATGCGTCGCAATATACTACAAATTTGTCTTTGTTAGTTGGAACACACAGGACGGAGTCTTTGTTATGAGTTTATCTTTCAATGTCTGAAAGCTTTCCTCACATTTATCTGTCCATGCAAATTTTTGTTGCTTTCGAGTCAAATTCGTCAATGGTGTGGCTATTTTTGAGAACCCTTCAACGAATCTCCTATAATATCCAGCTAGTCCGAGAAAACTCCGAACCTCACTTGCGGTTTTTGGTTTTGGCCAGCTCTTCACTCGCTTCAATTTTCGCAGGTCCACCTCTACCCCATCTTTGGACACTATATGGCCTAGAAACGCCACTTTCTCCAACCGTAACTCACACTTTTTGAATTTGGCGTACAATTGGTGCTCTTTGAGTCTACTTAGAGTTAGCCTTAAGTGCTCCTCATGCTCTTCCATTGTCCTTGAATAAATGAGTATGTCATCAATGAATACCACCACAAACTTGTCAAGATATTCCTTGAATACTCTATTCATTAAATCCATGAAGGTCACTGGGGCATTGGTTAACCCAAATGACATCACTAGAAATTCATAATGCCCATACCGTGTTCGAAATGCCGTCTTTGCTATATCTTCCTCTCGGACTTTCAATTGGTGGTACCCAGATCTCAAGTCGATCTTTGAAAAGACGATCGCCCCTTGTAACTGATCAAACAAATCATCGGTGCGAGGCAAGGGATACTTGTTCTTTATAGTCACTTTGTTCAGCTCTCGATAGTCTATACACATCCGCATACTACCGTCCTTCTTCTTGACGAACAACACTGGCGCACCCCAAGGTGAGTAACTTGGTCTAATGAATCCCTTGTCTAAAAGATCTTGTAGTTGAGCCTTCAATTCCTTCAATTCATTGGGAGCCATGCGGTATGGAGCCCTCGAGATTGGTGCTGTGCCTGGCGCTAACTCAATCACAAATTCTATCTCTCTATCTGGGGGTAGCCCTGGTAGGTCTTCCGGAAAAACTTCTTGGAATTCACATACTATGTGGACATTCTCTGGCTTGAGGGTGGTTTCTCTGGACTTGTCTACTATGCTGGCCAAGTATGCTTGACATCCCGCACGTATCATCTTTTGTGCCTTTAGGGCTGTAACTAGCGGTAAGCTTGACTTGACTTTGATTCCTTCAAATATGAATGCCTCTCCAGATTCAGGGGTGAAAGTCACTGTCCTCTTTCGGCAGTCTATTGTTGCTCCATGTCGTGATAGCCAATCCATACCCAAGATAAGATCGTAATCCCTCATCTCCAGCTCTATCGCATCTCCACTAAGTTCCTTGTCTGCAATCCTTATTGGCGCATCCCGCACTCCTCTAGATGATATCATAACCTCGCCCGAGGGCAACTCCGTCATGAACTTATAACTAAAGTTTACATACGGTAGTTCTAACTTATCTATCATCTTTAAAGCAATAAATGAGTGCGTAGCTCCAGAATCAAATAAAACAGTACATAGTTTTTCAGAGATAGAAATCTGACCTGCAACCACAGTGTTACTAGTCTCAGCCTCCCCTCTGGTTAGTGCAAATACTCGAGCTGGGACAAGTTTGTCATCCTTGAGTTGATCACCTTTTTGTGGACAGTCCTTCTTATAGTGGCCTGGTTGCCCACACTTGTAACAAGTCTTGCCTTTCGCCGACATTCTCCCGGATGCTTACGACCACATGTTGGGCATAGCGGGTACTCCACATATGGCTTCTTCCCTTTGTAGTTATTGGACCCTATCTTGTTTCTCTTGTCGGCTTCGTTGTGTTGGTTAGTTGGCAGTTTTCTTTTGTTATCACCACCTCCATTACTGGCCTTTCTGGCCTCCCACCTTGCTGTATTGTCTTTCTGTATACGACTTTCACACAACTCAGCTTCTAGGGCTTTTTCTAGTACCTCAGCATACGTGGTTGCCCTTACTCCTGACATCGCTATGTCCCGACTTATTCGGGAGTCGAGCCCTTCAAGAAACGATGAATCCTCGAAACTCGGTAGGAACCGGATACGTGGCAAACTTTGCTAATCGTCAAATTGGCGAGCATACTCGTAACCGTAGACTTACCCTGCCTCAAGTTTGTGAACTCATTAACTCTAGCTGAGCGTATTGCTTCACTGTAGTATTTTTTGTTAAAAACTTGTACAAAGTCAGCCCAGGTCATTGCGGCCACATCCCGTGTTTGTTTAATAACATCCCACCAGATGCGGACATCCTTTTTCAATAAACTAGCAGCACAAGCTACACTATCTCCGTTACCGAGCCGCATGTACTCAACAATACCTTCCACTGTTCTTAACCATTCCTCAGCTTCCATTGGATCTGAGCCCCCTTCAAAATTTGGTGGGTGTTGCTTGCGGAACCTTTCATATATTGGTTCCCATCGACCCTCCGGCACAGGCATGTATTGCACCGGCAAAAATTGATGTTGTCCTTGATTGGGTTGTTCCTGACGGTTGAGAGCCTCTTCATCTCGCTTCCTAATTTCTTCCTTGAGACGAGCAACTTCTTGCGCCAAATCTTCTTGTTGTGGTGGCACCACTACAGGGGCATTTTGGTGTTCTTGACCAACTACCCCAGCAGGGACTTCGTGGTTACCCCCACCTTGACCTGGTTGCTGTCCATTTACAGGGGCATTTTGATTCTCCTGGATCACCGCCTCGGCAGGGACATGCTGGTTTCCCCTGCCTCGACCGCGAGCACATCCTCGCCCTCGACCTCTAGCTCGGTCTCTTACAGCCGCTCTTTCATTCAAGCGGGTTGATCTTCTGGGTTCACCGTTTTCCATCAAATCCCTTAACTTGTTCTTCAAAAGAAAGGAGATGGTATCGATAAGAAAAATAACCAAAGATGTATCTCGCTCAAAAAGGAAATATCTATACACTAAATTATATAAACTAAAAAAAAACGTAAATCATCAAGCAACAATTCACCATGTAAAATAAATAAATAAATAAATAATCTTCACTCATAAAAAAAATTACACTAATAAGAAAATTGTTTGAGTTATACTAAAATTCTAACTCCGAAGAATCAGTTAATTGTTTCGATTAACATACCCTAAACTTCTAGCTAACTAAAGGAAAATTAAAAGATAAAGACTAAACCAAATTTAACATATAAGACATAACATATATAAAGCATACATACTTGATGACAAGTTGATCCTTTGCAGCGATGGTGTGTATGTCGCGTGAATTCAAGATCAATGTAACTGTGGCTCTGGTACCATTTGTAACGCCCTTACTTACGTAAAATAAGATGCCATAAATAAACTGGCGTTAAGATACTAATGTTGCCTTTATTTAAAAAAAAAAAACACTTTTCAAAACATGGGTACCCAGTTGAAAATAAAGTATTACCACTTAGGGAAAAGTAATAGAAAATTTAAACGACAACATCCTCGATAAGTTTAATAAATTAAAAAAAAACTTTCAGCGGAAGATGGCCAAGACCACACGCAGTTACATGATCACACGAGATACACCCCATGCTGCCCAGACTCAACTTGTCACCGAAAGCTTACAGGCTTACTTATCTGCACATAGGGGGTAAATAAGGGGTGAGCTGCAAAGCCCAGTAAGGAAAAACACAATACTATGTACCAGCATTCACACATCATAGCACAAACATATACATCAAACATACAACAACCTAATCATAAGTATAAATAGAGGCAGCCACACAAATACTGAAATACCACACACTCACACTCACAATCACACTCCAGCTTCCATACAAATCTGGAGTGTCTTACGTTCTTAACCAGAACGCAGTACCAATAACCAGTGCACCCTTACGTACACTGCCTCACTTACCACATCACCATACATGTGTGGTTTCCAACCACTTCCAAGTACCTGGAACATGATTAAACAACCATATACAATTCATCGATAAAACACTATTTCACCGAAACTATCACATTCCACAGTTTCAATACAATTTATTCAAGCAGTCATACTAGATACTCAAACCATATAAAAAGCAAGTATAAAGTATAATTATTTTTCCTTACCTCAACTCCGCTGTAATTAACTCTTACGATACCTTCTAGGCCCTATAACAATTAGTGAAACCCTTAGTCCACCGATAAACTCAATATATTTATTACTCTTACTGTACAGCAAGTTTAACCTAGAATTTGACATATAAAACGTTTGAATTAGAAGTCCTACTGTTCACAAAGTTTTTAGTTAATTGAAAGACCTTTCTAACGGTATAAAGATCATCAAAATCGGAGCTATAATCTAGGAGTTATGCATGTTTTCTCAAAACAGTTTCTTTAAAATCCTGGATCACGCCGATTTCTGAATACAGCCTAAAAATAAATGTTTTAAAAATAGTTACACCCTGATCTAGACAATACTTTCTTCATAAAAAATGTAGCTATTTTCCTAAGCTTTAAAACGAGATAAAGATCTTTTAAAATGGATCGAAATTGAGAGAGATATTGAATTTTTACTGAAGACACTTTTTCTGAAACGAAACTTAAAACGAAATACCATAACCGAGTAAAGATCCTAACTTTTGACTGGTAAGAACTCCGAACTAGGGAAAGGTTTCTTCAAAGAAAATATGGATTATTGAATTATCTTTCTAACAGTACAAGAATCGCTTGAAAATAATAGATATCGAGAGAGATATGACACTTTTACTAAGGCAATATCGAAAAGAAATTTTAAAAAAAACTGTAAATCGACAGTCTGTAAAACATGAATTTTTTGACATCGAAATATTCAGAATTAGGAAAGAGTTTCTTCATAGAAAATATAGATCATTAATTTATCTTTAAAACGGTACCTAGATCACTGAAAACGGACCTATGGGGAGAGAGATATGATCGTTTTATGAAAGCCTATTTCTCTGAAAACGAAAATAAAAACAAGTACGAATTTTACCTGAAGATTTTGAAGACACGGAACGATGATCGGTTGATTGCTAACCCCGAAGCTCTTAAGATTAAAACAATTGATTTGGTTCAATAGAGAGAATAAAAAAAAAAGAAATTGAGAGATGGTGAGAATAAGGGAATACGATACTATCTGGCTGCTAGGGTTATAGAGTATATACGTATATAACATATCGTATAATAGGTTTAAATTTAAAAATAAATATCTAACTAATCAGATAAAATTATGCTGATTTAAATTTAAATTTTAAATTTTAAACTAACTAACTAATCTAATGCTTCACTATTTATTTATCTCACTATTTAATATATATATATATATCATCATTTTTTTTTTTAATCACACACGCACAACAACAACAACAACAACAACAACAACAATAATAATAATAATAATAATAATGATAATAATAATAATAATAAAAATAAACTGGATATTACAGGCTCATGATCTTGAATCGATCTTGCTCAATCAGAACGCTCCACAGCAACGCATTCGACAACCACCAGAATCAACAACTCAGGTAATCAACCCTGAATTCACTCGTTGGATGCGTTTAGACCAATTTTTACTGTCATGGCTAATGTCCTCTATCTCTGAAAATATGCTCGGACATGTTATCAATTGCAACTCTGTGCATGAACTTTGGAGAACTCTCGAACAACTCTTCGGCACCACTTCTAAAGCTCGCCTCATACACCTGATGAACCAGTTACAGAACACCAAGAAAGGAACGATGCAAATTGATGAATATCTTTTAAAAATGAAGAATCTTGCAAATGGATTAAGAGCAGTAGGCAATCAAATCACCGATGATCAATTAATTCTGTATATACTTGCTGGTTTGGGCCCTAAATATGCAGTTGCTGCCCTTTCACTTGATCTTAATGGAGCTTCTGCGAATATGGCACAGTTCAAGAAGCCTCCATTTCCCAACAGCAATCAACAAAATCGCAACCTCAATACAAGAAATCGTGGTCGTGGCAACAACACACATACCAGAGGCAGAGGCACTCAAGGAGGCCGAATTCCCAATCAAGGAAATAGACCAATCTATCAATTGTGTAACAGAGTTGGTCACACAGTTCAAAGATGTTACAAACGGTTTGATCTCAGCTACAATGGTCCTGAAGATAACCTACATCCTGCCTAATCCAACAATCAACCACAGGCATATGTGGCCTCACCTTCCACAACCGAAGACACCAACTGGTACTTGGATAGTGGTGCTTCTAACCATGTCACATCAGACAACTCACAGCTTCAACACCAAACCTCCTACAAGGGCAAAGAAAAACTGGTAGGAGGTAATGGCTCTTCTCTCAAAATTAAAAATATTGGATCTTGTTCTTTAGCAGCTAGAAAACCCCTACACCTTAAAAACATATTACATGTCCCCTCCATTACCAAGAATCTAATTAGTATCTCCAAATTCACCAAAGATAATGATGTTTCAGTTGAATTTAACTCTTCTTGTTGTTATGTTAAGGACAACCAAACCAAGACCCCTCTTCTTCAGGGAACAATTAAAGAAGGCTTGTACCAAGCTGCCTCCCACTCAAGCCAAGCCTTCCCAAAGTCAAGCACCTCACTCAAATCAATCTCACCATCTCCCTGTTCCAAGACAACATTTACAATCTTTTTCATGTAATAAGAGTAGCAATAATAGCAAAAATATTTCTCTTGTAAATCTATGGCACCAAAGATTGGGCCATCCTTCCATAGCTGTTTTAAATAAAGTTCTACATTCTTTAAAGATTCCTACAGCCAGTCCAAGTTTTTGCAATGCCTGTCAATATGGCAAATTACATCAATGTACCTTTCCATCTTCACAACATCACACAACCAAACCCTTTGACATTATCCATACCGATTTGTGGGGACCTTCCCCTTATCCCACTCATGAGTAGGCATGGCAAAAAGATCCATTCATTCGGATCGGATCAGTGATCCGATCCGACGGATCATTACTGATCCGAAATATTCGGATAGTTATTGGATCTTGGATCAGATCCGATCCGCCCCGCTTAATTTTTTTACGGATCGGATCTGACCCGATCCGTTTTAAATATATATTTTTTTTTTTAAAAAAAAAAAGATTTTTACTTTTTAATATATTTTTTTAAGGTGTAAGGCCAGTGGAATACCACCATTAGATATATATGATCTACCCATAGACCACACTATATATTATTATTCGAATTAATTACTCTCTCATTTAATTCTTATATATGCGTATATATATATAAATAAAAATATATATGCATACTGGCCACTCTATATTTTAATTATTTGATTATAATAATTATTATTATTTGCAAAATTTCCTATAATAAGAAAGTAAAGTAACAAATGTTATACACAATAGATCGATTTATGTATAGGCACTGTTAAATATATTAATTTGTACAATAATTTACACTTTTATAGTATATGACTTTTATATATGTATGCAACAATAATTTACATTTAATATAAACATATTATTAATTAATAAGAATAATATTTAATTTTTGTTTATCAAATAAAAATACTAATTAATTAAATATTATAATAATGAGTAATTAATACTATTATTTGACTCTTAAATATTTAATTATTTAAGGGGCATTTGGTAATATTTTTATTTTTTTAATTTTTTTAATTTTTTAATCATAAAAATAAAAGTAATTTTTTGTTTTTAAAAAATATGTATTCTATAACCATTTTTGTTTTCTTTTTTTTTTTTTAATTTTAAAAATTGATAAGAAAAATATCACTACAAAAAATCTTATTTTTAATCACAACAAAATTTGTGACTAAAAGTAAAAAAGTTGTAACTAATTATAAATCATCATTATTATGTTGTGACTAAAATAGGTCCATCACTAAAAGTATTAGTTACAAAAATTACAATTTGTGGTGACTCAGTATAAAAAAAATCTTACTTTTATTATTAACATATTTATTTTTAAATATTAGGAGCCGTACACAGTAAATCTTGAAGACTGGAAGAACAGCATATAAAAAGTTTATAGTTAATTTCATGTATTTTTTTAGAGGAGATTTATTTCATGTAATCATCATACTACATTATTATTGATGATTATATTAGTGGAATTTCTAAAATTTGGTAAATTAATTTTTCAATAGTAAAATTACATTTTTATGTGATAAGAATTTGATATATTTTTTTTTATTGATTTTGACAAATAAAATAAAAATATATAAGAAAAAAAATGATGCATTATTAGTTCTTAAACAAATAAATTTTGAAAAAAAAAATATAAATTTAGATATAAAATATATATTTTTTTTTTTTAAAAAAAAAAAAGTTGGGTCGGATCAGATCCGATCCGTATAAGGCGGGTCGGATCAGATCCGATCCGAGTATCTAATCCAGCGGGGCGGGGCGGGGCAGATCCGTATATAACCTGGATCAGGTTGGATCAGGTTGGATCAGAGTCGGATCAGATCCGACCTGCCCCATTGACATTCCTACTCATGAGGTTAGGGATTCAAATATTACATAATCTTCATAGATGATTTCACCAAATATACCTGGATATTCCCACTCAAACTTAAATCTGACACCCAAACTATTTTTCAATTCTTCAACAACTATGTTGAAAGACAATTTGGGGTCAAAATCAAAAGCCTCCAAGTCGATTGGGGAGGGGAATATAGACCATTGAAACATATCCTAGCTCAATTGGGTGTTGTCTTTAGGCACCCGTGTCCTCATACACACCAACAACAAGGTAGAGCGGAGCGAAAACATAGACATGTCACTGAAGTTGGGCTCACTATGCTTGCTCAAGTAAAAATGCCTTTAAAGTATTGGTGGGATTCTTTTGTCTCAGTCACCTATATTTAATGAATAGGCTGCCTGTTCAAAGAAATTCTTACATCTCTCCCTTTGAAACATTGTTTCACCAACAACCCAATTATAGTTTTTTAAAAACGTTTGGTTGTGCTTGCTTCTTATTCCTAAGACCATACAATAAACACAAGTTTGAGTTCAAGACCTCTATGTGTGTGTTTCTTGGTTATAGTCCTTATCATAAAGGATATCGATGTTTGCACTCTATTGGTCGTGTGTACATAGTGAGAAGTGTCAAATTTGATGAGAAAACTTTTCCTTATTCTCAATTATTTCCCACTATTACACATACTCGATTCCTCATCAAATTACCAACCAATTATCTTACCTCTCTCTCCAATAATTATCCCTCATACTCCACCACCACCAGATCATAATCCCAACCCCATTACTGCAACAAACAGGTCCACAGGAACCACATCACCAACTGATATAACCCCCATTCAGCCACAGGCACCACTCTCAGACCCCACCCGAGACATAATATCAACACCACCTGCTATAGCACAAACTCAACCACAACAAACATCATTCCCTGATCACACCGACCATATCACCCCATGCAAACCAGATCCAAGTCTGGTATACACAAGCCCAAACTCCTAGCTGCTACAATAACTAGATTAAATAATAATTTTCTTGAGCCAAGATCTGTCAAGAAAGCTCTAGCTGACCCTAAATGGAACTCAGCTATGACAACTGAATATTATGCTCTTATTAGAAACAAGACATGGATTCTTGTTCCCTATATTGATGGTATGCAGGTAATACAAAATAAGTGGCTATTTCGAACCAAACTCAACAGTGATGGCTCGGTGGAAAGGCTAAAAGCCAGACTTGTGGCTAAAGTGTTTCAACAACAAGAGGGAATAGACTACTTTGACACATTTAGTCCGGTTGTGAAACCATCTACCTTAAGACTTATGTTCACTCTTGCTGTAACAAACAATTGGGACATACAACAAGTGGATATAAACAATGCTTTTCTAAATGGGGAACTCAAAGAAACCATTTACATGCAACAACCAAAAGGCTTCGAAGACAGTAATCATCCTACTCATGTTTGCAAGCTTCAAAAATCCATATATGGCCTCAAACAAGCCCCACGGGCCTGGTATGAAAAATTGAAAACAGCCCTTGTCTCACGCGGTTTTACCAACTCCATTTCAGATAATTCCCTCTTCTTCTCAAATCAAAAGGGTCATCTACTCCTCATTTTGGTGTATGTTGATGACATCTTAATCACAGGTCATGACAAAGCTGTTATTCAACAAATTATCTCTGCTCTTGACAATACATTCGGCCTCAAAACTCTGGGTTCTGTACATTACTTTCTGGGGTTTCAAGCATACAGATCTGCCTCCAAAATTCATCTCACTCAAACTAAGTATGCTCAAGACATCCTAAGGAAGGCCAATATGGAAGACTCCAAGCCATGTAGCACCCCTATGTGCCCTGGTAACAAGTTGTACACAGATAACAAGGAACCATTCCATGATCCCAAACTTTATAGAAGCATCATTGGCTCCTTACAATACCTCACTTTAACAAGACCCGATCTTTCCTTTGCTGTAAATAGACTAAGTCAATACATGCAAAATCCTACAGTCACACATTGGAATGCCTGCAAAAGAGTTCTTAGATATATCCAAGGCACAACAACTCTGGGTCTTGTCTTCACACCTGCTACAAATATGACCATTGATGCATATTCAGATGCGGATTGGGCATGCAATCTAGATGATAGAAAATCAACTACCGGGTTTTGTGTCATGATTGGAGACAACTTAATCACTTGGGGTTCAAAGAAACAAATTGTCGTGGCTAGATCAAGCACGGAATCTGAGTATCGCGCCTTATCTACCACTGCAACTGAGGTTGTTTGGATAACCTCTGTTCTCAACGAAATTGGAATCCATCTGCAACAGACACCAACCATCTGGTGTGACAATCAAGGCGCTCAACAACTTGCTTCGAACCCAGTTTTCCACTCCAGAACAAAACATAAAGAAGTGGATATAAACTATATTCGTGAACTCATCACAAAATACAAAGTCCAAATATCTTATATACCAACAGAGGAGCAACCTGCTGACTTACTCACGAAAGCTCTCACTCTACCAAAGTTCAATTTTCTCAGTCACAAGCTGTCCCTGGACCAAATCCCTTCCAGCTTGAGGGGGGATATTGAGGATAGTCAAGATTAGTTTAACTAAGTCTGTTAGAGTTAGTTGCAGGTTGTTATAATTTCAGTTATTTCTGTTATTAGTTTTGTACTCTCTCTACTCTGTTATTGGACTATATATAGTGTATTGTTATTCATTCAATTCAAGTAATGAAACACAAGATTCTTTTCACTCTCTCTCGTTCTCTCTATCTTTCCTACTACTGCTATAATATTCAACTTGGTATCAAGAGCCGAAGGTTCATCCATGGCGGCACCACCAGGAGGTTCGAACAACAACAACTTTGTTGTACCAAACCATTTTTTGCCACCTCTGCGTCTAGATCGAAACAACTACTTTTTCTGGAGATCCCAAGTTCTACTAGCAATAAGGGCTCATGATCTTGAATCGATCTTGCTCAATCAAAACACTCCACAGCAACGCATTCGACAACCACCAGAATCAATAACTGAGTTTGAAGTCTTCTGCTGCCTTAATCAATTTGGTTAGTTCCTCCAGATAGGTCTATCTTTTAGATTCAATTTTAGTGTCCACTTTCTTCTTCCGAACCTCCATGAAGTTGTCTTTCATGGCACAGTTTTCTTGAGTGTCTTGGTGCAGGGCCTTCTTATTGGCTTTCTCTAGAGTTGCCTTGGTACTCTTTACGTCCTTTTTAACAGTATCCAGCTTTGTCTTAGTCTTCTCCAAGTCCGCTAGGGTCGTGATACTTTTGCTCTCGGTGGCGTCTCGCTTAACCTAGATATTTTCTAGCTCCAGAGCCAATTTCATTGTTATGTTTGCACAACGCTCGATAAGAAAAGCATCCTAAAAAGACGAAGAGAAGATACTTAGTAGAAAAAAACTATCAAACCATCAACAATTAGAAAGCAAGTGCTATAAAACTAAAACACTTACCCGAATGGCATGATGATGGAGAGTTTGACTGAGGAACATGACATCTTTGCTCACGACCATGACCCACCTCTCCGGCCTCAATTGACTTATGGAGCCTGATACTTGATCAATAAGGAGATGAACTATGTGTTGTCAATTTATGTATTGTCAATCAATGGGTACTTCTATTTTAGCCAGTAGGGCTACCAGTGGCTTGGCAGCGCTAATGATGCAGACATGTCCAAGGTTGGAGGATATGGCAGAAACTACTTTATGGCACATGACATAAAGGACGTCCGTCATTTTTTCATTGAGTACCAACTTATAGTTGGCCACTCCCCACACTGAGACTGAGGGACAGGGCCAACTACACTTTATCTCTCCTAGCAACTAGGCGCAACATCTGCACGTTGGCCTGTGAGGAGAACTTTAGGAGATATAGTCTATACCCTCCTGCTGAGGGTGTTGTTGCTCTAAGTAACCCACCTGAGGAGCCTGACAACACTCCTATTGGAAAGGAGAAGAGCAAGAGGAAGTGACATGTTGTTGGGAAAAGTAGGTCGCCAAGGAGGCTTCTTTGGCCAAGGTGTGGCCTAGACAGAGGAGAAAGGAATTTCAATTTTATTATATTTTATTACTTCCAATTAAACGCGGCTTAAAATTATATGTAAAGACTTTAATTTATTTGTATATAAGTTTGTGATACACATAGAAATTATGTGTAGGAGAATGGCTATTCAATTACACATGATGTGCAACTAAAAAATATGTAAGTAAAGACTTTTTTGTTAGTGTCATTCAAACTCTCATCAACCATACACACACCATGTGCTCATATGCTATCATAAATTTTATATAGCTAACTTAAATAACATAATAATATAATATCCAAGTTATACTAAAAATATATATAAATTAACTTGGTGACCAAAAACAAATAAAATATATATGCTCACAAAAACCGTGTGGGAATATTGCTGAGTCACATGATATGCCTGTTTATCTTATATATAAACTCACTAAAATATTTTTTGGTATGATTTTTTTATTTTTACATTTTAAAAATTGTTTTTTGTTTTTTTAAGAAATTTCACACAAAAATTATTATAGCAATTAATAGAGCAACTTAAATCACAACCAAAATCTGTATGAGCAACTCAAACAGTAAATTTTTTTTAAAAAAATAAAAAATAATATCTTTTTTTCTTGAAAGCACAAAATAATTATATAACAATATATATACATCTATAAATAGAATAAAAATATTGTAGTAACTGTAGTCATTAATTTTTTTTTTTAAAGATTTTTTGTCCCTAAACTATTACTTTTGTATTATTGTTTTTTTGAATTTTTCAATCTACTAATTAAAATGATTCCCAAACTATTTACAATGTAGTAATGTGGTATTTCTATCAAGTTTTGTGTGTTAAACAGAATATAATTATTAATATTATTATTTTGTTTACCAAGAAAAAACTTGACGAATATGTTAATTATAACATTATGAATTATTTGAAATATTTGTAACGAGAGCTGAAAAATACAAAGAGTATAATTTAAACATAAATATATTAATTTTCATCTAATTTTTTTAAATGGAATATTCATACAATTAACAATATGATATTTAGTTTAATTAAAGTGGCCGGTTTAGTAATTAGTATTATTCTTAGTGGTAGCTAGCTAGACTAAAAATACTAGACAAGTCGATCTTTCTTCCTTCTCAATAATGTTTATAATAATTTTCTTTAATTTTGAATCACTTTTACACCAACAAATTAAAAATAAAAATAAAAAAAAAATTGGTACCATACATTTTTTTTATTTATTAATTACTAATTGCTAAGTGCTAACCTCATCCATGTGATGATATGCTAAACAATCCTTCATGATAGATTAAATTTTATATTTTCAATTTTATTACTTTGATATTATATATTATGACTTTAAGTTTTGTATATATGAATTTTAAATATTGTACCTAATTACATTAAAATAAAATTCAATATATAATAAAAACAAGGGAATTTTACAAAAATACTGCTTTTGAACCAAAACTTTACAATTATACTGGGACACGGCAAAAACAACATTTTTACTGCCCCAGCCCAATTTCATTACTTTTGTACTGCCCAAGCCCAACATCATTTCATTTATACTGTGAACAGTAAAACACACGGGAAACAACCTTGTTCGTGTGTGGGGAGACGCCGGAGACGGAAATCACCAAGAAAAAACCATTAAATCCGGCGAAGAGTTTTTTGAGAAGGAATCAGAATTGAAGAACAAGACGTACAGAAAACTGTCCCCCCAAAATAACAGAGGTAAACACAACAAAACCCAAAAAATAATTTAATTCTTAAGAAACCAAAAAAAAAATAAAAAATAAAAAAAATCAAGATTTAGATCTGAAGTTTTAAACAAAAAAAACGAAAACACAAATGTGATATTGTTTAATTTATGATGCAAATACATAAATGAGGGTTGTTCTATTGTTAATTTGACGTTTGTAACACAAAATGATTTCGAAAAAAAAAAGTGATAAATTAGTACAATTATTCAAACACAACATCAGGGTTGTTCTAATGTTGTTTTGCGGTTAGTAATACAACAACATTCATACATATATGTATCAGACAAATATAATAATAAAAACTAAAAAAAAAATAATGGGTATTTCTGTTTGGTTGTTTTTGTGTTGTTTTATTGTTGTTATTTTATTTTTTTTTTTGTTGATTTTATTTTTGTTGTTTTGCTATTGTTTTATTGTTGTTGTACTATTGTTTTAACATTAAATAAGACCCTGGAATGACAGGTAATGGAACGTCTACCAGTACTCATCAAGAGCAATGGACAATGGAATGAAGATCACAATTATGTGAACTATGTGGCTAGTGGAGAATTCATACCAACAAAATGCAAGTACGAAGAGTTACTGCAAATACTGGTTACTTCATTGGGGTGCGAAAACACCAGCACAACACTACAAATACAGTACCAAGCTAAAGAAGGGATACCACCGATCAAAATATGCAACGATCGAAGCCTCTACTTTTACTTGGAATTGAAAATGAAGGAAACAGATTTCACGACATATCCACTATGTGTCAACCAGCAAAACAACAACACAACACCTGCTGCAACACCAAATTCGATATCCACAACAACACCGAATGAATATAATGTGGCAATGATCGAAAACAACACAACAACGCTTGAAAACAACATAACAACAACAGAATCATACACAACGGGACAAAGAAACGAAGAAGGGGAAAAGTCGAAACAATAGAAGATGAGGAGGACAAATTCGACATAATTGACTATGCAAATCACAGTTCTTTGAAGAAATGGTAGAACAACTTGAAAACACCAGTAAAAAACTGGATCCAGAAATCGACATCAACAATGCAAAGTTAATAACAGACAAGCAACACCCCGAAGTGGAAAAAGGATAGGCATACAAAGACAAAGAAACTCTAAAAAATGTCCTCAGCTACTACGCAATCAAAAACAACTTTCAGTACAAAGTGTGGAAGTCCTGCTCTCAAGAGTACAAATTGAAATGTGTTTACGAAAGCTGCAATTGGTCACTAAGAGCATCGAGAAATGGCCCAACAAACACATTCATAATCAGGAGGTTGGTTTTTTAATAGTTTTTTAATGTTGTTTTTGTTGTCAGCCTTAACAAATGCCCTGTTTCCACAATTTGTACTGAAATACACATGTTTGGTATCTGCAACAGGTTTGTTTTAATAGTTTTTTTGTTGTTTTTTTGTTTCAATAGGTTCTCAAATATGCACACATGCCCCATAAATATTAGGCATGAAGACCAAAGGCAAGCAACATCGAAACTGATAGGGGAATGCATAAAACCGAAGTTCTTGAACATAAAGACCAAGGCAACAGCGATGGACATAAAAGGGGAGTTGAAATACAGATTTGGCATCAAAATGAACTATATGAAAGCTTGGAGAAGTAAGGAACATGCGGAAACGACTTGAGAGGTAATGCTAGTGACTCGTACGACTTAATACCGAGTTTCTTACACATGGTGGAAAAAACAAACCCCGGATCATTTGTCGATCCGAAAACGGCGAGAAGACAACGGCTTGCTCTTTGTTTTCATGGCGTTGGATGCATCCATAAAAGGGTGGGGAGCATGCAGACCGATAGTTGTTGTGGACGGAACGTTCCTCAAAGCAGCTTATGGGGGAACTTTGTTGTGCGCATGCACACAAGATGCAGCAGGTCATATTTTTCCACTAGCGTTTTGTGTTGCAGATTCTGAGAATGACCAATCTTGGAAATGGTTCTTCAAAAAATTTAAAGAAGCGTATGGTGTACGGGAACACCAATGCCTAATTTCGGAACGTAAATGAAAGCCTCATCAAAGCGCGAGAGAAATCTATCCGTAAATTGCACACGATATCTTGCGGTTACCACATTTTGAGCAACCTTAAAACAAGCTTCAAACAACATGCTGCCAAATACAATCTGTCATTCTTTGGAGCAGTGAAAGCCTACACAGAAAAGCAATTCGAGTTCCACATGGCTGAATTGGATGGATTGGACAAACGCATAAGACCTTACATCAAAAAAATCGGGTATGAAAAGTGGTCAAGAATTCATAGCCAAAACAAGAGTTATTCCACAATGACCTCAAACATATCAGAATCACTGAACGCTGCAAATTTGGCAGCAAGGGAGCTACCAATTACAACGCTGCTAGAATGCTTGAGAGCATTGGTGCAACAATGGACGCATACTAATAGGACAAAAGCACACAACACCTTCACTAAGCTATCACCAACTGGAGAAGACATACTGTTGAAAAATTACACATACTCATTGAATCTGGAGGTAAAATATTAATTATGCTTCTTTTTTTTTGTAGTGTTGTAGTGTTGTTGTAGTGCTGTTTTAATAGTTTTGTATTGTTGTTGTAGGAATTACAGCTATGTTTGATTTTTTTTTTCAATAAAATTTAAAACAGGTTAAAGCAACAACAGATTACTTATTTGAGGTAACAAGAATGAAAGAATCGTGGGAAGTAGACCTAGAAAAAAGAACATGCACGTGCAACAGGTTCCAAATAGATGAAATGCCATGCGGGCACGCAAAGGGCCGTGATGAGGGAGATGAACATGGACCCGTACACCTACTGTTCAGATTACTACACAAAAAAAAATTGGCTGGCAACTTATTCAGGGACAGTTTACCCAATAGGACACCAAAGTGAATGGGAGGTACCGGAAGAAGTGAAAAATATTATAGTCTTGCCTCCACATGAAAGAGTAAAATCAGGAAGACCAAAAACATTAAGAAGGAAGGCTGGATGGGAAAAGGATCAACACAACAAGTACAGCAAATGTGGTGAACTGGGGCATAACAAAAGAACATGCAGCAGAAGACGTAGAAGGGAATAAAAACAACAACAGAACAACAGTGGAAAAACAAAAGAAAACTACACATACGTTTTGAGAATTAGATATTGAGGAATTTAAATTTCTGAAATACAAAGGGAATACAGTTTTTATTTGAAAAACATTGATTACATTGGGAATTGTTGATACTCTAGATTGGATATTAAAAGATGTTGGATACTAAATTGAATATATATATATATATATATATGAAGTTTGTTATTGAAACAGTTTGTGTTTTTAATACTGAAATGAATATTTGGATTCAAAAAAACAGAGAAACTATAAGAAAAAAAAAACAAAAAAAGAAGGGATGTGAAATGAAAAAACAAACAACTTTAACATACCAACTTGTTTGTACATAAAAATAATAAGAAAAAACATACAAAAATAAAAGATTACATATTGTCCACACAAAACGTAAGGAAAAACAACAGAACACCAATGTTTGTTTACGAAAAACAACATGAAAAATATTAAAACAACATTAAAAAACTATAAGAACAATGACATTCTGATTGAAAAAACAAATCACTTCTTGGGAAGGCTGGGAGGGGCCTCAGATTCACTTTCAATGTTCTCAGTTTGCTTCTTCATCCCATATTGATAAAATAAAGCAGCCAAACGATCGCGGTGAATTTCCACATCAAAATCAGAGGATGGGATGGGTTTGCCATCAATGAAATACTCAGCAAATGATGCAACAAAAACACCACAATCACTGGAAAAAAAAAACAAGAAAACACAAAAAAAGACACTATGAGAACACTGATAAAAAACAAAGTCAATAACAAAAAAAATAAAAATACAAACAACCAGTGAAAAACATTGAACACTAAACATAAAACTTACGCTGTGACCTGCTCGGGTAAACCATCAACAGCAACAGTAGGGAACGGTTCCATAGTGCTAAACTTAGTTTCGTTGCGAAGGCCTTTGAAGTCTAACATAGAGAAGTAATATGGTAAAATAACAGAGAAAGGCTTGCAAGCCTCTTTGGCAGCAGTCATATACCTCCCAGAACGCAATGAATTGTACAGATATATGCGCCTATCAACTATGTTAAGACGACCACAAATCCAATGATCCTGTAATTTTACATTGATAGGCATAACAACATGATCAACCAAATGCCAAGGAGTGGCACATAATATCTTACCACCTTGAATGTACTGGGCCACATTGTGAGAAAGAGACAACACCGATATATCGTTGTTTTTCTCAACAAACCTCTCATACAAAGTTGTTATGCTAGAACAAAAGAGGCAATCAGTTGTGGTGACTTTGATTTTCGGCTCGGCTGAGTACATTATTTTCTTACGAAGATAATAGAAAATGATGTCAATGTGCTGAACAAACAGATAAAAAAAAGTAAGTAAAAAAACATTCAAACTTATAAAAAACTAACAGAACAACACTTAAAAACATTAAAAAAAATAAATAAAAAAACAATATGTAAAATAATAATAATAATAAAATAATAACTTACAGAATTGGTAAGGAAACAATTAGGGTAGGCAAGGTTGTGAAACCACATCTTGTTGCTGATGTCCTCAACACCAAAACGAAATGGCGGAAATATAGTGTCCTTACCCTTACAATACACATTAGTTGTTGTGCTAAAAAAAAACAAATAAAAAAATATCAAAACACAAATGAAAAAATAAAAAACAAATAGAAAACGATAACAGATATACAACTGAAAACACCTACAAAAATACTTACTTAGATTTATGCTTTCTAAGACCTGTATCAACCCACTTGACAAACTCAGCTTCCAATTGCGGATCGACAGGTTCACCAATCTTGTTGTCCAACGGGCACAAACCACGCACATATTTAACGACCTTATACACAGAATCATCAGGAGAAACCGAGGATGAACTCGATTTAGATGCACCGAAGCAAGCTCAATGAATGGGGATTTCAAAACGCCTCCTTTCTTCCGATCCCTCTTTTGAGGACGTAAAATAGGAGTCTCTTGAAAAACAACCATTTCAAGATCGATCTTCTCGAAGTCTCAACGGGGAGCAGGGGCATGAGTTGAGGAACCAATCTAAAAAAGAGAAAGGATAAATAAAAAGACTTATTTTTAAATTTCAAACAGTACAATAAAAACACCATAAAAACAACAATAGAATACCAAATAAATACAAATTAAAAAAAAAAAAAAACATAAACACAAACCAAATTCTCCACAGCTTTAACAGCAGATGCAATTGTTGCATCAACATCAATGTTCTCCTCCCCACCTTGAGACTGTTCAGGCTGATAACAAAAAAAACAGTAAAAAACTATTAAAACAAACACAAAACACAGAAATACACACAAAAAAGCACAAACAAAAATGATGTCCAAACAAGAAATACACATGTTTGATCTCTGCAATAGGTTCCACAGGGTCAGAATTCTTGGCATCATCCACCTTGCCGGTATCATCATCCCTCGAAACAACCTCAGGGACAACAACACCCTCATCGTTACGAACATCGCCCGTGTGAGCCTCATCCCCGACCAAAGACCAACACCATCTCCACCCAGATCATCATCATCATCATCAGTTTCATCGTCATGATGATCATCTCCTTTGTCATCGTCGAATTTATCATCCTCGTCTTCCTCCGAAGTGGAATCTTCATCATCCTCATTTTCTGAAGTACGAAGAGCATCTTCAGACTGAGATCCATTGTGAGTGAGACCACCTTGGGATGACTGAGAACAAAAAAAAAAAAAAATTAATTAACTGTATAAAACAACATAAAAACACTACTAAAAAAATAACAGAAAAAGTAATGACAATTAAAAAAAAACACCTCAATAAGAATGTCCAGCTTCTTGTTCATCTCAAAGAACGAGATTTCATAAGAATCCCTTGCTGGCTGACAACAACAGATAAACACTTTTTAAATTCCTCAAACTCAACTCGGGAGACATTCTCATGAGCAGTTGATGAAGAAGAACCCATCAAGCCAGGTTGACCAGCAGGCTTGGAACCACCTTTAATTTTGAATTTCACAGCCTCGGGAGTAGTCTCACCAGAGAAAAAATCAGTGAGGCTCAAACTCAATCTCTCAACGGAAGTTGGAGTGAGGTTTCTTAATTTTAACTGAAACAACAAAAAACAATATGCACATGAAACTGAAATTATAAAATAACAACAACAATAAAAACATAAAGTATAAATAATGTATACAAAAACAACATTAAAACAACAGTGGAAAAATAATAAAAAACAACAGGATTACCTCTTTCAAAGACCGATCGAAAATGAGGGTGTTCATGACATCCATTTTCACCATACCCTCCTTGTCCTTGGGTAATTTAGGCCAATTCAAAATCCTTGGAATGCCAACATTTGAGTACAAGGATAGTTTCCCAATAACATACGGGCAACACTCGAAAAACCAGAATTGAATAGCCAAAGGAAAACCCAATAACCTGTAATACCCACCATCCTCGTCACTACGAACTACCCTCTTATAACCAGAATCTATCTTACCCTTCAAAGAATGCATAGTGATATCAAAACAATGCTTGCCCCACCCAAATTCATTATATCGACCACTATCCACAACATCTATTTCCTCAGACGAAACAACTTTACCCGGGGGACCACCTAACAAATAACACTGCACAAAATACAATACAGCCAACTTGACTGCAAGATCGTCGTTATCCTTAAGATTGTCAGCAATAAAAGCAGTCTGAATAGCACCCTTGGTAATTTTTTTGTACCCCTTAAAACAAGATTTGACCAATTCATTATCATCTTGCTTAAACTGATAAAAATCAGAATCAACATGACAATCTAACCCCGTGACCAACGCAAACTCTTCGATACTAAACCTAAGGTATTTCCCTTGGACACAAACCCAAAACTCCAACCCATTAGGCTGCTGAACCTCCCTCAACAGCAAACAATGAAGCAATTGGTAATGAATTATGTACTCAGGAATTCGAAGAAAATAACCAAACACAGATTTTGAAAAAATTTCCAATTGGCTTTCAGTTAAAATTCTCTTAATGTCACCAAGTACAGAGTAATACCCAGATGTTACTACTCTAGAATGATAAAATTGAGATCGAGTGTACTTGCATTCCCAATCCTAAAAAACAGAACAATGAAAACACTGATAAAACACTATAAAACACTACGAAAATAACAACAACAAAAAAACAATAAAAAAACATAGAACAGAATGCATAACATGACAAACCTCAACAATCCTATTAACAGGAATTTCTTCAGAAACACCTGATGATGGCAACACCTTCACAGGGGATTTATCCTTGCCCTAAAATAAAAAAAAACAACACCAACAAAACAACAAATAAAAAATTAACAAAAACACATAAATAAATCAAACAAGATATATAAAACAATTACAAATACATAAACAAAAACAAACAAATACCCAGATATATGAACTTCAAAAATCGAATTTAACAAAAAAACAAAAAAACCTCAAAAACAACAACAGATAAATAGTAAAATACCTTAACAGAAACAGGCGACTTAAGAAATTCAGAATCCAACTCAAAATCTGAGTCTGAATTTTCAACAACAGTTCGAGGTCTTTTTCCTCGAGTGTTCTTCGAAGGTCCAGCAATGGTTTTTCTTTTAACAGAAGGGGAAGTGGGGCTAGGAGGGTTCTCTTTCAGATTTTTTTTACCCATTTTTGATTTGGGTCTGGTTTTCTGCGATTGTTTTGTGGGTTTTGTAACTTTGGCCGGAGATGGTGATGAACGAGTAACGGCCATTATGAAGAACTATGAAGGTATTTATAGACAAAAATAATAAAAATGGGAGGGAAAATGAGAGGGAAGTTTAAGATAGTGGGATGGGATTTGAAATTTTTTAAAATGAAAAAACCACCCACTATTACAACCGTCTAAGCAAACTGAAAATGAGGAAGAAGATGAACAGTTGAGGTGAGAGAGATTACCAATTACAAAATTTAGATTCGAAAATAATAAAAAAAAATAAAAGAAAAATACATAAATACAATACTTTTTGATCAGAACACATAACCGTCAAATCAAACAATTAAATTTTTTTTTTTAAAAAAAAAACGTGGCAAAACCCTATCGTGACAAGTGGCAATGATAAATCCCTTACACGGCTAAAGTTTAAAAGGCAGTAAACTGCCAAAAAAAAAAAAAAACAGTATAAATGTTGTTTCCAGCGTGGCACAGTATAAATGTAATAAAATGGGAAAAATCAGTAGTGGGTGTAAATTTCCCTAAAAACAATTAATATTGTTGTATATATATGTAAAATTAAATTTTAAAATTTAGAGGATCGGCTAAATTAGTGGTCAAACAAAAATTTAAAAAATGTGTAATCTTAATATTTTTTTGGTAAGGTAATCTTAATTATTATTACACTAGAATTAATAATTAACCATGTTGGAATCATGCTGAGTCACATGCTCTCTGGCTGCTTATCTTATAAACTCACAAAAAGCTTATCTTAAAAGGATATATATATAGGTAATTATTAATTATTTATACCTAGCCATTATTGGATTACATTAAATATGTATTGGATAAGATAAATGAAAAGTTAGTCTATATAGTACATACATATACATTATTATTTTTTTTAGAAATGGAGAAATTCTCATTGAAGGCATTTGTCAAAAATTCGAATACAAATTTAGTAAATTCGTTCACCAAACTATAATCAGAATCGGCTCAAACATTAAGTAGCTTGAATTATTGCACAAGACTCTTATTTTTTAAGACCCAATTTTTGTATTTTTTTTTAAGAAATGGAGAAATTATCATTGAAGGCATCTACCAAAAACCCGAATACAATGACTCAAACACAATCATGTAAACTCCGCCACCAATACCATAACCAGGGTCGCGGCCCAAATATTAGATAGTTTAGGCCATTGTATAAAGGTTTACATTTTTTAAGGTTCAATTTTTTTCATTTTTTTTAACCAATTTTATTTTCTTTCTATTATACATACATAAATAAAAAAAATTATAATTGTATCTTAAAAATAAAAGCTAGTAATAAAATTATGGTCTAATGTACATAAATAATTTTTTTTTTAATAAATGATCTAATTTTAAACTTTTAAACAACGCCCTCAAAATATTTGAACCGACTCTGACCATAATATATATATATATATATAGTCTAAAAAAAGAAGAGTTTTTACAAAAATACTGAATTTTAAATAAAAAAATTACAACTTTACTTCCACACAGAATTTTTTACAAAAATACTGTCTTTCTAAAAACACATGTAAAACAACAAAACAGAACAATTAAAAATAACAGTTAAACAACTAAAAAACAACCGTAAAACAACATTGAAAACTTAACACAGTGCACAGTATAAAACTAATACAGAATGCATTATTTTTGAAAAAATTTCGTCCCACATTAAAAAAAAAAAATATATATTAAAAATTTCAAAAACCCAACCATCTAAACAAGAAAATGTGCCATGGTGCTCTCAGTTCGTTTAAAATACAAGAAATTAACATCTTTTAACATTGAAACACATAGAAAGAATTTACAGAACCAAACTCAGTCAATTTTTCTTTTTTTCTTTTTTTTTTTCTTTTCTTTTTTCAACAAAGTGAGGATGACTCTTTGACAACCTGATTCCACATCAATTTCAGTGTATCCCAACCGAGAGTAAACAAAGAGCCCATAAAGGATGACCATAAAATATTGTTTTAATTATAAATTATATATAAAAAAAATAATAAAAGAGTCAAAAGTGAAAGGGCCTTAATTAAATTTTTCTCTTTAACTATGTTGGTCTATATATTATAAAAAAAAAAAAAAAAAAAAAAAAAAACAGCTTGGTTGATCAATTAAAATAAGAAGAAATTAGTATATTATTGTTGATCAACTTGTTAATTATTATATAATCATATAAATTAACTTTGAAATCTTGAACAAAATGTACACTTAGCTATATATATGATGATAAAGAGATATTGTGTTTTTCAACTCTTATAAAATGGAATATTTCATAGATGTATATATGCTATATGGTTCCTTCTAAATTTGTTATTTTTTTCAGAACTATTTTCGATATTAAATAATTTTGTGAATTTAAATTTTAATTAACTAAATCTTATATACATTCAACTAGTTAAAATTATAGTTAAATATATATTCATAACTTTATTCAATCACACAAATGCAACTATATAAGTACTCAATTTAATTATAAAGTACGATCAATACAATACAAAAGTAGTTGACTAATTGATGATATTGATATATGTAGATTTTTTTTTTAGTCGTATTTAATTTGTATATATTCTATATATAGCAAATTCTTCAGTCCTTCCCTTATATATGTACTTTTGTCGGTAATAGAAAAAATATTTAAATACTCACCTAAATAAAAGAAAAATATATATTACGGGACTTTAAGCATAAGTAGTAAAATATTTTTGTTGATGCATTGTAATATTGAATAATTGTACACATTTTAATTTAATAAAATAATATGAATAACCACTACAAGAAAAATAGGATATTGGCACATTCAATTAGGGCACGACTTAAAGTGGTGCCCATATTTTGGTATACTTTGGGCCGACACTACTATAGTCGTGCCCCTATATATTTTTTTTTTTAATTTTGGAGGTATGTGGGCACGACATGTGGCCCAATGGACATGATAAAGTCGTGCCAATTTAGTTTTAAAAAATACCTACATGTCGTGCCAATCAACAGATGGATACTAAACAATGAATTTGTTGGCACTAATTTAATCGTGCCAATATCCATTTTTTCTTGTAGTGAACAGATAATATAAGGTGTGATCATATCGGTATAATATTAAGCACTCCAAATAATAACAACGCCCTAAATAAAATATTATAGTTTCTTTGACTTGAAAGTAAATAGGTAACCTGAAATAATTGCCACAATTACTCAATCTTTTTTAAAAAAAAAATTAAACACGTTACTATATATATATAACATATATCTGTCTTATTTTTGAAGTCAACCAAACTATGGAGCTATATATATATAATATATATATATACACAATACATACATATATACTTATTTATATAAGTTGATACGATCTGTCTCTGATCAGGAGCTATATAGATCGTGTATCGTATGTCTGAATACGATCCATGTACGAAGGAATATGCCATGAAGTTTTTCAACGCGTATATATATATACATATTTATATATATATTGTGTTGATTATATTTTAGTGAATATAATAAAGTGATGAGATAATTAATTTTTGTGATTTGACATTGCAGTTTTCTTCGAAGATGCCAAGCATGATATAGCCAAAGATGACGCCGTCAACAATGGTGGTAGCTAGGGTTTATTATATATACACACATATATATTAATATATTATAAAAAGAAAGAAAGAAAGGACCGTACACGTACCCTATGAAGAAGAATATCTGCTTTCCTTTATATATACGAATATAATCTCACAAAGCAACATCTTGTTATAACACAAAGCAATAATATTATTAGCTCAACTTTTATACTAAACTATTTTCTTCAATCTCTAATTAGAAGAAGAAGCAGAAATGGAGAAAAAGACTATTGATTACATGTTAGTTCCATTAGGGCTTTTTGCTATGGTGACTTACCATGCTTGGCTTCTCTATCGAGTTATATACCACCCTACCAAGACGATTATCGGTGTCAACGCCATCCATCGCCATTCTTGGACTCGTGCTATGATGGAGGTAAGAAAGTAGGGCAAAAACATATGACACTCTTTAATGACAGTTTTAAACTGTCGTTAAAGATTTCGTGTCTATATATGTTAGTCGTTAAAGTCTAATTATTAAACTGTTGTTTTGTTTGTAGAATTTACACAATAATGGAGTTGTGTCTGTTCAGTCGATGAGAAACAATATATTGTCGTCGACTCTTATGGCTACGGTGGCCATAACGCTCAGTTCTCTAATCGCTGTGCTGATGACTAATTACGATGGAAAAGCTAAAATTGAATTGTTTGTTTTTGGAAATAAAAGTGAAGCTAGTTTATCTGTCAAGTATTTTTGCATAATGGCTTCCTTCTTAGTTGCTTTCTTATTCAACTTGCAATCAACAAGGTATTTTCCCTTTGAGATTATCTATATTTTGTAATTATCATGTAAATATTAGATTAAATCATCAATAATTAATAGTAATTAGAGTAATTACATTAATTAAGCTTATAAAATTACCAAAATGATCATCTCCAAAGTAATTATTTTTTTTTTATGTAAGATAATTAATATATTCCAATTCATGTGGAGCATTTGCTATAATAAGGTCCAACTACTCTAAGACATGAAATATTATTAATGGTGTGGGTGCAATTTAGTACATTAAATTTAAAGTTATATAAACTCAAATATTTTAAATCAGGTATTTATTTACGTTAATAATAATATAAATATTTATTGTGTTGGACACCTTAAAGTATTTTTTTAACATTTTTGCGTGTTTTGTTTTGCAGTTATTATAGCAATGCGACCACTCTAATTAACATGCCGTACAAGAGATTATCGGAAGATGATGAACACGAACAACTACTAGTTGATTTCGTAGCGAACAACGTGATCATGGGAGGCTATTTCTTTTCATTAGGGTTACGAGCTTTCTACATCGCGTTCGCTCTATTCTTATGGATATTCGGTCCTCTTCCCATGTTTATTTACAGCTTTGTTTTGGTTTTCATGCTCTATTTCTTGGATATTAGCTTTCATTGTGAGGGGATTGTTGATGTTTCTGATGAAGACATTAGTGTTAGGAGACCAATAATCTAATTAAATAAATAAATAATTATGTTTGTATTTTTGTTTAGGTTGGTCAACTACTTCTTGATGAGAATTAATTATTATAAATAACATATATATGTGTAATTAATATCTTGATGAATTGTTGTTGTGATTAATCATATTCAATCCAAGTAATTAAATTGCATATTTATTAATTAAATAATAATAAAAGTAGTACCAACTTATTCAATATGTTTTCACATATATGTATATATATAGATACTGTATATTCCGTACCATTTATTCTAGAAAATGACAATTCACTAACACACAAAAAAGTACTAAATGCTGTCGTTTTCGTTGATAGTTTTGTCGTTGGTGATTTCATGTTTCATATTTTAGTTTCAAGTTGGCAACTTGGTCAAAAAAACTAATTAATAAAAAGTCAAATAATTATGCATGCATATACGTACCAAATGAATTTTACACCTCATCCATATATAAATATAAAAACATAAAGACAAAAATATGATGTACTTTTTTTCATAATCTAAAAAAAAAATTATGTGAAATTGTCAATTCATATATATAATTGCTTATATAATAAAAATAATTATATCACTTATATGTATAAGCAACTCATGTATATATAATAGCTTGATATATAATAGTATGAGTAAATATTATTTTCAATAATAGTTATTGATTAGAATTTTTGTCTTGTCAAATAATAATAATTAGATTTATATTTTTGAAAATTATAAAAAAAAAATAAGCATTGAGCTTATATAATCAAATTTAAAAGTGTTCTGACTAAATTAATTATATTTTTTTTATTTATTCATGGTAGATACTGGTTTCAAATTGATTATGTTAAATGAAAAAATTGATAAAAATTGAGTTCAAGATCTATTAATTTTGTATTATTTTGAAAAACGTCTATAAATTGTTATTTATCAAAATAGATAGTTTAATTAGTAATTTTTACAAAAAAAGAATCAAAAATAGCATTTACCCTAATAGTAATATGACGAAAAAGCAAGGGAAAGTATTTTAAATTACTAAATAAAATTATATAAAAGCCCTCACTAAAAAATTAATTGATAAATAAACCCTCACAATAGAGGAAGTAAGGAAGAAATATGAATAAAAGGAACTATCTCTTTTTTCCTTTGTTGTCTAGACTTATTCCCATTATTCTAAATCTCTCTCTTTCTTTTTTTTCTTAGGTTGATAGAGTTGATCTGTGGCCATTCGTCGGTCACAGTGCTTCTAGGTTCATGGCGTTTCGTGGTGCACGAAGCTTCGTCATTGGTGGTCCTTGATGAGTTTTTTTTTTGTGTTGTGAACCCTTGATGGTGTATTAATATGTATATTTTGGTATAAATTTTTGGAATCTAATTACAAAAACTGTTTCAAGGAACTGATATATTTTTTTTTGATTTATTTTTTTATTTTATTTTTTACTTTTAATCCCGGTTATTTCATAAAAACTGGGATAAAAAGTCCCCCTTTTATCCCGGTTTTTATGAAATAACCGGGATAAAAAGTTCCCCTTTTATCCCAGTTTTTTAAAAACTTTTTATCCCACTCGCATATATCCCGGTTTTCATTTTAGCGAAAACCGGGATAAAAGGCCTTAAAAACCGGGATTAAAAGCCTTTATTTGTAGTAGTGAAAGGAACTATCTCTTTTTTCCTTTGTTGTCTAGACTTATTCCCATTGTTGTTTCTTAATTAGTTTTCTAGATTTTGGTTCAACCAACCTAACTTCTCAGTCAAAAATCTGTAATGAACACTACAAAAAAGAAGAGAAAGAGAAAAGAAAATTTCGCATTAATAGAAAAGTGAAGCGAAAACAAATTAGCATTGGTACAGTTATCGGTCGACACTAAAATTGTGACGCATATGTGATGTCTGGTTTTGGCATGTAAGTTACCGATGCCTTTACATATAATTCTTGAATTTGCTATCCTACTAATAATTTTTCTTCATTGATGAAAAAGTAGTGTAGGAAAAAATCAATTTTTTTCTTGTAGAATTAGTATATGTTATTTATTATATATTTGGTTAGGTTGTGTTACATGAGCAGGTTGACACTAATTTTCAAATGCTTACATTTATTGGATTTTCAAGTTGAAAATAGTAGGATAATCGAGCTTGTTACTTTTTCTCTTTTAATTAATAGTCTGATTAATAGTGAAGCACTTAATTGTCAACCCTAATGTACGTAAATTGTAAGAACTCGTAAAACTGTAATTAATAAACATATGGAGAAATGTGAAAGAAAAAATATCAAAACTAAAATTGTGACGCATATGATATTTGGTTTTGGTACCATGTATATAAGCTATCGATGTCATACTATATATAAAAATGTTTATTGTGGTTAGACGTAAATTATTATTTTTATGTTGTTACTAAAAAGTTTACGGCAACAAATATTAGTCATTAAATATATTTTTATTAACTACAACATAATTATTGTAATTAAAATTAAATTAATAAGTGCATCTGAATATATACTACCAAAATTCTATTGTAATTTAGAACAAAGAGATAAATGAAAAATGATCGATGGTGGAAGATTGATTTTTCTCCATAACTTTTTTAATTATTAATTTACCTTATACCTTATACAGCTTAAAAGTGCATCTATTCAAAATTAAATTTTACAAATTTATTCAAGTTTATTTTCTTCACAATTTTAAATCATTCAATTAATAGACAATTAAGTTTTTTTTTACAAATCTACAAATTTTATTTAATATTTGAGTTTTAGAGATTTTCTATATGGACTAGTTCTTGGGAAATTATATATATAAATAACTTGGAAGGATGTTTGTACACTAAAGCAAGATGGAGGATAGACTTCTAAAATATTCAAGATTAAAATATTTAGAAATAAAAAATTTAAGTTACGATTAAAAAGTTATCATTAAAAGCTGATTTTTTGTAGAGTCATATTATCATGTTATTTTTTTTTTTTTTTTGAGTGTAACGTAATGATATTTTTACAATGAATTAATAATTTGTAGCTTAAAAGTCATGAGTCATATATTATCATGTCACATAATTCTAAAACTTGCTATATCCCTATACGTTTTAATTTTTCTTCCCCCATTTGATGAAAAAGTAGTGCTAGAAAAAATCAATTTTATTCATGTAGAGTTTAGTTTATTATTTATTATATTTGTTTAGGTTGTGTTACATAATCTTCAAACTGCATACTACTAGTATTTATCGGATTTTCAAGTTAAACTATACGAACTCATTAAACTTATAGAGAAACTTCAAAAGAAAAATATCGAAAATCAAAACTGTGATGCATGTGATGATGTCTAACATTTACTACAAAATTTTTTATTTAATTTTAGTCACAATAAAATTTGTGACTAAAGATAAAAAAGTTGTGGCTAATTATAAATTATCATTATTGTGTTGTGACTAAAAGATCCGTAGTTAATTAAAAGTATTAGTCACAAAAATAATAATTTGTTGTGACAAAATGCTTTTAGTCACAATATTTATTATGACTAAAATTAAATTAGTGATGACAACTTGTAACTGAATATTATGTTTTAGTCATAAGTAACTTTTTGTTGTGACTAAAATTAGTCTCATTAATTTAATCATAAAAAAATTATGTTGTGACTAAAAGATTATCTATAAATGTAACAGTTTTTTGTAGTGATTAACACCACTCGTATATAAGCTACCGTTCTATTTTTACTTTTAGTTACAAGAAAATAAATTTATGATTAAAGGTGAAAAAATTGTAACTAAGCATAAATTATTATTTCTATGTAATTATTAATTAAAAATATTAGTCAAAAATATTATAATTTGTTGTTAATAAATATATTTTTAGTGACTAAAACTAAATTATTAGGTTATGTCACATGTTGACACTAATTTTCAAACCGCATATGTAGTATATGGAATTGTTGGTTTTTGAAAAGAAAAAAATTCTACGTACACATATGTTCATATACTAATATTTATTGAATTTTTTGATTTGAAAATAGTAGGATAATCTAGGTTATTTTCTTTCTTTGAATTAATAAATAGCCCAATTAATATTTAAACACTTAATTGTGTCCAACCCTAATGTAAACGGTGAAAACTCGTAAAACTGCAATAAACTTATAGAGAAACTTAACTTCAAAGGAAAAATATTTCAGAGTAATAATAAAAAATGTATTTTTCTCTTGGATTATTGGTAATTGATACAATAATTTTCCAACTACTTTACAAAGAGGGTGACATTTTATTTATAAGTAAGCTCTATTAGATCCGAGGCTTTGCTGGAGATACTAATAGAGCGAAAAAGGTAGTGGTAGTCGGGTTTCAAGCATGCATGCTATTAGAAGCGTCGAGATGCTACAACTTTCGTATACCTTCTTGCACTGATGTCACTCCTCATTTGAAGCCTTGTTATGTGGTGTGGTCGTAGATTTGATTTGTCTTGTTCGTTCATGTCCTTTAATGTTGGTGTACCTCTGGCGTTTTACTTTCTCAATACATCTCGGATTTTAAGTTATTTATTATTTTATTGCTAATTATTGGGAAACTTAACATTTTGGACCTTCCAAGCCTAAATAAAGTCTCGTGAGATGGTGATCTTGCAGCCTGGCGAGATGGTGACCTAGTGGCCTTGTGTAGAGGGTGGCCATTTGTGTTTATATTGATGTTATGTCGAGATCCATATATATTAATATAGATATATGCTCAACACAAATTAACACGACTTATTATATAATAATTGTATCAAAAAATGATAACCAAACATGACTAATTTATAAACGAATTGACACGATAAGATACAATTTATGTAAACCTTTCATAAATGGATTTTTTCTATAATTGGATCAAACACATCGACCCCTTAACCTATTAACAACTTATTTAACATCTTTATGATCTTTTTTATGACTTGTTAAAATCTTAAATTAATTAAACAATTCATTAACAAGTTTTATATTAGTCGTATCAACCAAAATATAATCTATTTATTAAACGGGATAGACAAGTAAATTTGAAAATGATCAAAAATAATTACAATTTTACGTTCAAAGAATGTTTTTTTTTTATATTTTTACGGTTTTTCAAAAAATAACACGAAAACAACATAAAATCAACAAGAAAACTACATAAAAGTAACATCAAAATAACAATAAAAAATAACATACAGGATAACAAAAAAATCAACAACAAATTAACAAGATTACAACATAAAAAGACCGTATTTTCTGTAAATAAAATAAAAAATATCGTAAAAATATTTAAAATTCCGTGAAACTATATTTTTGTAATTTTTTTGTTGTTTTTATATTTTTGTGAAATAATTCCTAAAATAAATCCAAACATTTTTATTTCGTGTTAGTTTAGAGTCATATTATATCATATCAAATATATGAAACCTATTTTCCGTACGACTTTCCAAAGAACTAGGCAGGTTCTAATTTGCTTTTACGACTCAACTAACAACAATTAATTAATTAATTAATTAATTTTCACAATACATTTGTTATGAATTGATGACCTAGCTTGAGATAGAACTTGTAATTAAAATAATAAAGCACATTATATATATGAAACTCATTATTCAAGTACCGTACACCCCATGTGATGTAAGGAACTCAACCACTATGTGGAGAAAATTGCAGTCAAACTTATATGCTTGACACTCCTTTTCATGATCATACAGCTCACCTAGCCATTAATATAAGATTTTATAATTTTAATAATATCTTACTCTTCATTAAAATAATATCAAATAAAATTGGAATGATATTCCAAGCACATTCACTTATATACTTTTCTTCTTTTGTTTGTTTTTGAAATTTATAAACACTTATACTTATTGATACGAAATCTCTCTGATCAAAAGGGCATCGTGTACCGTACGTTGTGAAACTTTTCAAAGGAGAGAGATTAGAGAGAGAGAGCAATTAATATAATTAGTGCTCACACACACATAAATATTTATATTTGCTACACTAAAATTTTAGAAAGACATTCTTATAAGGCGCACTGCAGTGCACTCAGACGCGCCTCTCGACATGTCACGTTACGATTGGCTAGCGATACTTCCTAAAAGCTATTATATTAAATTATATGAGACCCGATACTTAATTGGACCAATAGCAATATTGACACATAGGCAAGTACTAGGCACCACTGGTACCCTTTAGCATTTCTCAAAATTCTGTACTCTCTCACCAAAAAAATTCATGTACATTTATTTCTAAATGTATAAATTATAGTAATTAGGTATTTTATATATATATATATATAATATCATTTTTTTTACAATGTATAGTAATAAGAGAATTTTTACAAATTTAAGAAGTTAAATATTAACAACTTGTTACACACACGTAAAAAAATATATCAAAAATAAATATGAATGCATGCAACTATCTAAAAAATTCATAAAATTAAAGGTTCCTTATAATTATATTACACATGTACCATCATCACATGAAAACAAAAATAAAGATGTAACTTATTCATAGATATATTCACCACCTAACAATTAATTTTTCATTATAAATATTTATATATATCTATATATGTACATGTTTTCTTTATTTAATAAATCATGGTTTGACATTGAAGAAGATGCCAGCCTTAATTGATAAAACCCAAAGATGACGCCGTCAACAACGGTGGTGCCTTGCTAGGGTTTTAATAATAATAATAATATTTATATAGATAATAACAAAAGAAATTAAGGCCGTACACGTACGTATATGTGATGATTAAGAAGAATATCTAAGCCACTTTTCTTTATATATACGCGTAAATATATTGTCTCTCTTCCAAAGCAAAATCCCATATAGCTTAATTAGCTTGCTTTTCTTTCTCTTATCTTGTTATATAAGTTTTAACTCAATTCTACTATACATACATATTTATAGAACTTTTTCTTCATTACTTTTGTTAAGAGAAGATAAAATTAAGAAAAATGGAGAAAAGGGTTATTGATTATTTGTTAATACCATTGGGACTCTTGGCTATGGTTCTTTACCATTGTTGGCTTCTCCACCGAGTTAGACACCATCCAACCAAGACCGTCATCGGTGTCAATGCTATGTACCGCCGTTTTTGGGTCCGAAATATGATGGAGGTGAGCCCCGCCATGTTTTTTTTAATATGAATTTCGATATTCTGGATATCTGAAAGGAAGTGTAGTATCACTAAGCTATATGTTTATTTTAATCTTCGTTGTTTCTGTTTGTTTGTTTGTTTGTTTTTGTAGAATGTAACGAAATATGGAATGGTTTCGGTTGAGACATTGAGAAACAACATGATGGCGTCGACACTTTTGGCGACGGTTGCCATCATGTTGTGTTCGGTCATCGCGATTTTGATGACTACCGGTACTGGTGAAAGTACACATGAGTTGTTTGTTATGGGAAATAAAAGTGAGGCCAGCTTATCTGTTAAGTACTTTTGTATAATGACTTCCTTCTTACTTGCCTTCTTATTCAACATCCAATCTATAAGGTATGATCAATTATAATTGTTACATATTTATACATAATTTATATGCATCAAAATATTATATGTTATGTTTTATTTTTAAAATATGAAGAAAGCCAATTCCATATGTAATCTACACCTAAGGTCACTTTGTGAATATTGAAGCCAAAATAATTTATGATATTTTTGTAATGTTTTATATAAAATGGTATTTTTGAAAAAATTTGAAGCCTTTTTATGTATATAACATAATATTTTGAAAAAAATGAGAGTTGTTAGCAAGAGTTGTAGGTACAAATATAGTCCGCTTATATTTAAGATCAGGCACTAATAGGGATGAGCATCAGTCAGTTTGGTCGATTTTTTTCTATATAAAAATTCAGAATTCGATTTTCGGTCTAGATTGGTGCAATTGAAAACCGACCGACCAATCCAGAACCTATCTTAAAATTGACCGTTTTGAACGGTAATTGGTCGGTTTAAACCGCCCAAACCGAACTTTTTTTTCTTTAAAATATGATCCAATTTATTCTATAAACATATTATTCTACATTTTACAACTACAAACATATACATTAATTATTTAAAAACTAATTATCTTATTCTTTTAATTTTAATATTAATAAAATAATAATATATTATTATATTATTAGTAACTACAATACATTAAGCAAAAAAAAACTTAATAAATTAATATATATGTATAACGGTCGGTTTATTACTCAAAAAAAATTGATCGTTCATTGACGGTTTTAACCGTGAGCAGTGTTTTCGATTTTTGGTTTCGATTTTAATAGTGTTCGATAGATCGGTTTGAACAATTTTTTCAATTTTCTGAATGTTATGCTCCGCCCTAAGCACTAATAAATAAAGTGTTTACGTGGTAAAGAGCATTAGACACCTTAAGGTATCCAACTACCCAGCATTGTTACCATGAAGTGCCCATAACACAATACATAGTATAGATATTGGGAAGATTGAGGATATAGATAGGAGTTTGGTTTGAAAGTACTTGAATAGGGGATTAAAATTCGTTGTAATTTGTTATTGTAGTTGAACAATATACTTGACTGATTTACTAAAAAAAAATATCCAACATCATATATATCGATGTGACAAATAATAGGGCTTAATAATCTTTTATAGCGATTGAAATTAATCTTAAGATGTCTCTTAACATTTCTCTGTAAATTATAAAGCGAGAATATTTTCGAAAAACAAACTCAAAACCTAGTTAGCAAAGATTTAAAAAGTTTGAATATCAACAATCATGATCATTAATTTTATTTATTTTTTGTTAATATTGGTTAATTAATTTGTTGTATTATTATTATGTAGGTACTTAAACCAAGCAAGCATTCTAATAAATGTGCCATACAAAAAGAAATCAAGAGATGATCAACACCAACAAGTGACAGTTGATTTTGTAGATAAGAATGTTCACTATGGAAGCTTTTTTTGGATTCTAGGGCTTCGTACTTTCTACTTCTCTTTCACTCTCTTCTTATGGATATTTGGTCCTCTTCCCATGTTTGTTTCTTGCTTGGTTTTGATTTTCATGCTCTATTTCTTGGATGTTTCCTTTGAGAACAAGGTTATTGATGTTTCTAACAAGGAAATTACTATATAAAAAAATATTGAGATTTAATAAAAAATATAATATTTCTTTTAATTTGTTGTTATATTATGTATAGGGTTAGTCAACTTCTTGATTATTTTATTTAGAAAATAAAGTACATATGGTGTAATCTCTAATAAGATTATTATTATATTATGTAATGTATAATTTAATAATCCAAGTGGAGTTACAAATTTTTCTTTATTTATTTAAATACTATTAATGCTTACCTAGTGTAAATTTAAACTATATTATAATTTTACTGAAACAAAATTATTTATATGCAGTGGCAGACATAAGATTTAAACTGAGGATGACGTAATTTTTTTTTTTTTGTAAAGGGAGGGAGTGTACTTTTTTTCCTACATAATATAACATGTTAAAAATAAATACAAACATATATTTTATAGTATTAAATATAATTTAAAATAAAAAATAACAATAAATATAGTAGTACTAAATACAAATTTTATTGATAGAAATAGAAAAAGTAACTTTTTAAAAATCAAAAGTATTTGAACCCTTAACCTCTATTATATGAATAAACTAGCTTAACCATTATACCAAAAGAATAATGACCGCATACTTATAATATAAATAATTAGTAGAGTAATTAGTATTAATTATTTACATTTTATGATTATATGTGATTATATATATTGTGGGGCCCTATTTTCAAGAAATAAGTATTAGGGTTATAATTTTTTAATTCTAGAGATTTTATTAAACTCTTGGTGTATTATATATATGCTATATGTGAAATTTATTGTTTTTATGATTTTTGCTCGGTAACGATAAAAATGTGACAAATGGCCGTTAGAGTCAAATGGGATTGTTTAGAATATTTTATCTAGCGAGACAATCATAAGTGATATTTGACATATCGGGTTTAAATGGAGTTGTAGTGTTTGACCATTTTCCCTTTTAAGTCTTGATATAACTCAAATGAGAAGTAAGGGACAATTTTAGAAATGACCCAAGTGGTTAACTTTGTCTTTAGTAGAATCCTAGGCTTTTTTAAGTGTTTTAAGTCGAATAATGTCTTACTAGAATTAATCAATTATTGATTATTGTTTCATTTTCGCAAATTATTTAAAAAAAAAAAAAAAAAAAAAAAAAAAAAAAAAACCATTAACAACTCTTCTCTTAGTCTCTTTCTCCTTTGGCCAAAAGAACCAGCAGAAAATAAAGTTTTTCTTTATTAATTTCTTGTGATTTCTAGTAGAAAATAAGGGTGTAGATCAAAGGTAAGCCTTAGAAACTCTTTCTTCCTTAATTTTGAAAGTTCAACTTTAGTTCAAGCATGCAAAGTTTGAGGTTTGATTATATTTGAACCCTAGGTGATGGGTTTGCTGGGTTATTTTTGAGTTAGTTGAAGTTTATTTGAACTGGTTTTGGTGCCTAGTTTAATGGTTGAGCAATTTTGAGTTCAAAAACTAAAACTTGCGTCAACAATGACATTTTTCGATTATGTGTGTTCGAGCTACTGCTATTGCTTAGGTTATGTTTATTGTGATGTAATTAGGTGATCTGAGGCATAGTTTGAAGTTTGGGGTTGTATTGAGCTCGAATTCAGATTTTGTGTTCTTTGTAGCAGAAAATGGTACCATTTAACTGGCAAAATCCCAAAAAAAATAGTCTTTCATTTTTTATAGAAATGGCCTGCCATTTTTCAGGCTGTTTTTTCACAATCTTGTTTTTTCGTGTTTCCTCGATATTTAGGGTATTGTCATACTTTTTATCGATAGAAAACTTCTATTTTTGAGTTTCGGTCCCCAAAAATGCTTCTAATTTCTTGTTCACTGAATCCCATAATGTGTACCCAAACTCTTCATGAACATACCCTAAGAAATATATGGTTTTGCCTTGTCATCATGCTTGGATCTCTCATCTTTAGGAATATGAACAAATATTTTACACCCAAAGACTCTCAAATGATCATATGAGACAGCTTTCCCTCTCTATACTCTCTTAGGCACATCACCATTCAGAGCAACTAAAGAAGAAAGATTAATAAAATCAATTGGAGTTCTCACAGCCTCCCCACCCTAAAAGTACTTAGGTAGCTTAGCATGGGAAAACATACACCTAATCCTTTCTTCATTTGTTCTAGTCATTCTTTCTAGCACCATTATGTTGAGGAGTTTTTGGAACTGACTTATCAAGCTTGATTCTATGGAGTCTACAGTAGTACTCAAATGGACCCTTATACTCACCACCATTATTTGCACGAACACACTTCAACTTTCTTCTAGTTTCTCTTTCAATTTTAGCATGAATTTCTTTTAAAGCATCGAGCACTTGGTCTTTAGATTTCAAAGCAAAAATCAAAAAAAAATCTAGAATGGTCATTAATAAAAGTAACAAAATAAAGTGCACCTCAAAGAGTTCTAGTTAGCATAGTACAGAAATCAGTGTTAATCAAGTCAATAACATTAGATCTTTTAGATGGTAGACGTGTATGAAAACAAACTCTATGTGCTTTTCCATCTAAGCAATGATCACAAGTTTTAAGAGGCATATTTTGCAAATCCAGTAGGAATTACTTTATAGTAAGAGTTTGAAGTCCTTTCTCGCTTATATGATCGAGCCTCTGGTGCCAAAGATCAATGTTTGTATCTTTCTGAACTAAGTTAATCTCTCCTTTGTGTATCTTAGCTTCCAAGACATAGAGAGTATTCGCTTTCTTTCCTCTTGCCACTACAAGAGAACCATTTGTGAGCTTCCATTTACTTTCACTAAACCAATTTATGAAACCCTCATCATCAAGTCTTCTAGTAGATATCAAGTTAAGGCAAATGTTTGGAACATGCCTAACATCGTTGAGAATCAATTTGCTACCAACATTACTTTTCAAGCAAATATCTCTAATACCCACAATCTTCGATGAACCACTGTGTCCCATTTTGATATTGCCAAAGTCACCAGTAGTGTAAGAAGTGAAGAAATCACTACGATAGTAACATGGAATGAAGCATCAGGATCAATAACCCAACTCCAATCTTGGGTTGCAAGACAAACACACCCATCATCACATACAATGAAAACATTACCTTCAGTGGCAATTGTATTAGTCTCTTTCTAGTTTTTCTTCCCTTGATTCTGCTCTCTTTTTAATTTTATACAATCCCTTATTAAGTGACTTGGTTGTTACAATGATAAGACTTAATATTTTTGTTAGACTTGGATCTTCTTCTAGAACCATACTAATTTCTAGTCTGACTTCGTCCATGCATGTCATGCTTTTCAGTAACAAGAGTCCCAGAAGAAGAAAAAGATTCACATTGTGCTTTCATTTTGGCTTCATTAAGCAAACTATCTTTGACCAAATCCATGGTCAAAGTCCCTTCTAGTGTGGAATTAGAAACAGTTATCACAAAAGTTTCCCAACTGTCAGGTAAAGAACTGAGGAGTAATGATGTTTGCATCTCATCATCCATATTCATCTTCATGGCAACTAACTGGTTCGCAAGACTCTGAAATTGACTTATTTTCTCAACCATACTACCACGATCCTTGTACTTTAAATTTACAAATCTTCTAAGTAGAAAAATATTATTATCAGTCGTTCTTTTGGCAAAGAGATTTTTTAGCTTTTTCTAAACAGCATCAGCTCTGATTTCATTAGAGATGTGTTCATGAAGATTTATATCCATCCATCGTGTAATATAGGCAATGACTTTTTTATGTTGAACTTTTCATTCCTCATCATGTAACTTAGACAGTTTCTCACTACCTTTAATAGGTTTGTACAAATCTTCCATCAATTGCTTCCAAGAGGCATAATTTGACAAGCTCAATTCTATCATTCCATCCGACTCATCCATTTTTCAACACACAAGAATTCAACTCCAATTAACCTTAGCTCTAATACCACTTATTGGAAAAACTTATTGAAATTATTCATAATATTTTTCGCTTTGTATGCCAAAAATGAGATATTTATCAAACATGTTAGAAATATTAAAACCAAAACACCACAAGTAATAGAAAATATACAAATAAAGCATAAAAGTATAAGACACCAAGATTTTTACGTAGAAATTCAATGCGGGAAAAAATCATGGGACCGTAGTCCGCTCAAATCATCCATTATGTATCACCAAAGTTCAATAATGAGATTACAATATTCTTCTCTAGTAAAACTAGAGGCTCACAATTAGGGATGCACATAGCGCGGGAAATTGGCAGGGAGTGCTCCCCTATCCCCATCCCCGCTTATTTTCTATTGGGGATGGGGTGGGAACGGGGCAAGAAATCCCCTAATAAAAAATAAAATTTATAATAAAAATTTAAATATATAAAAATATTAAATTACGTAAAAATTAAAATATTATACATTAATTATTATTTAATAAACTAATTATTATACAAACCACAACTTATAATTCATAAAAATAATACTAATATACTAAAAAAATACAAACATAAATTATAAATTATAAAATATTACTAGAAATATAAAATAAAATACTAAATAGGTCCCCGTCGAGACGGGGAGTGTGATCCTCGTTCCCGCCCCATTTAACATTCGAGGATAAAAAGTAATCCCCGTCTCTGCCTCGTTCCCCATTTAGACGGGGAATCCCCGCCCCATTAGGGGCGGGTCCCCACGAAGCCCCATCTCCATGGAGAAAATGTGCATCCCTACTCACAACAACATCAAGATTAAACAATCTTGAATCACTAATACAATCATCATCATCTTAAAGATGGATACACAAATGAAAGAAAGTTTGGGTCTCACCAAGTGAGTATTGTGGAAGAGCACTTTAGAGAAAATAATCGTAAAATCGGCCTACAAGGATTCAACATCCAAACTTTGAGCTAAAATATGAATGAGAATCAACTACTTGATCTTCAATGCAAAATAGCAAATTCCACTTTCTCTCTTTAGCTTTCTTCTCTTCTTTCCCTCTCTTTTTCTTTCTTTTTCTTGGCTGCTAGCTTCTTGTTCTCTAGGACAACCATCAACGCTCCTTTTTTTTTATTGTTTCTTTAAATGGGCTAGTGCCCTTATTTGGTACAAGGCCCACTAAAAGGGACGGGCCCAATAATTCTCGCCTATAAATAGAATACCTCATTACTCAAAAATTTACGAATTCTTGAACACATCAGACTAATCAAAATTTTGTTGGAATACCAGTCCAAACTAGGGCTGTACAGAAATTTTCGTAAACCGCCCAACCCGAATAACCCGACTAAACCAAACCGACAAAACCGAAAAAAAATACAAACCGACATAACTTGACAAAATTCTAAACCGCCCAATCTGTAAATTGGGCGGGTTGAATTTTGACCCAAACCGCCCAATGAACCCGCCCAAACCGATTTAACCCGATTAAGAGTTTTTTTTTTTTTTTTTTTATATATATTATATATTATATAATATATAATATATATTAAAAAAAAACCCAATCCCTAAATTGAATTTAGATTTGGAATATTATGTATTTAATGTTATTAATTTTTATTTTAGTTGAATCGAAAAAAAAAAAAAAAAAAAAAAAAAAAACTCCTAATTCGGTTTGGGCGGGTTAACCCGCCCAACCCGCCCAACCCGTCGGTCGGGTCCAGAATTTTTTTTTTTAAATTGGGCAGTTTGCATGCAGAATTTTATAACCCGATCTTTATGTTGGGTTGGAAAATATATAGTATAAACCGACTAAACCGACCGATGTACAGCCCTAGTCCAAACTACTTTCAGTACGAAAGACGGAAGGCCTAAAAAGAGAATTGCCAATAATTAAGAGAAATTATGTAAACTAGCATAATTCATAAATTTGATTAGATCAATCCTAATGTAAAGAATTCAAAATCATAATGCAAATTTGTTATTGAATTAATTTTCAACATCACCAATAACAATATTTAAATTTACAATTTAAATTAAGGGATAATATTATCTAATTAGAATTATTTATTGTAACTTTCAAAAGTTTCAAACTAATGTGATGACATATTAGTTAGTTGAAATTCAAATAACTTAAAATTAATATTTTAATTAAAAAAAAGTAACAATATTATATAATCAGCCACACATGATCAACATGATGTTGGAATATGTTTTGGTCATAATATTAGTGCTTCACTTTACTGCTAAACTAGGATTAATTATGTATATATATTTAATTGCGTATTTAATTAACTAATTAATTAGTTGATTACTTTCCAAAGTGGGCAGCACGAGAGCCTTAATTAGTTAATCTCTCTACTCAATTTTACCTTAATCTCATCTTAATTAGTAACATATCAATATTATTATTGGTCTAACTAAATATCAGGTCGTTTAATATAATAGCTTTTAAAGAGTATCGCTAGCTAATCACAAGACAACATGTCTACAGGTGCTAGACACCACTAGTGCCCTGTAACATGCTCTATTTTTACTTGCTTTTTTCTTTTAATAAATAAAAAAATATCAATTAATTTAATAAATAGGCAATTTTCTTTCATTTCTTTTTTTGGTTAATGGCAATTTAAAATTTATGTTTTACAAAATAGATTAAAATAATTTATTTCATAACTAATAAAAAAATACTAAAATGTTACATAAACACGAATTTATATTATAAATATTTTTATGGATAATAAGTTATTCTGCAAAAATATAGATCGTTATTTTCATAAAATATTTATACTATATAGTTTTTTGCGATGTTTTCATATTATTTTATGAGGCATAGAAAATGTAACTAAAATTTTTATAAAAAAATCCTAAAAATTAATCATACTCCATACAAAATGTTTAAAATCTTGTAAATAAAATGTATATATATAAAAATTGTTTTCAACACTTAATGTAAAATACTCTAAATCAAATTACTAGATCTTAGTTTTCGTTTGAAATTATTATATATATATATATTAGTATATTGTTACGTGCGATGCATGTATGCAATATTTTATATTAAGTATTATATTATGAGTTCGGAAGGAAATAAATGAATAAAAAATAAATAATATTTAATTTAGAGAGATTTGAATAATAAATTTAAATTAAAGTTTTATGTCCAGTAAAAACATATTGGAAACAATAATAATAATAAGGTTATAATATATGTTGCATTTGTTCCAGTTCTTAAAATAATAGTAGCAAGAACATATTTGCATGACCTGGAAAAACAAATATTACAAAATTAAGAATAAGCAAAGCGTGTGTAAATTAGTCACAAATGTCTAACAATAACTAATTATAAATGATTATACATATATTATATACACATACGTATATTCAGTTTATACATATAAATGTCTAACAATAACTAATTATAAATGATTATTCTTATATTATCACAAAAAATCTGTGACTAAAGATATTAGTCACAAAAAGCACAATTAGTTGTGATTAAAATTAAATTAGTGACAATTTATATCTAAATACTATATTTTAATTACAAATAACTATTTATTCTGAATAAAAAGTTGTCAACTGTACGTAGGGATTGAGCTTAGGATGTGAATTGTGATTTAACAAAACACACAAAAACACATAATTGATATTTTCTATTTTTTTTAATAAAAAATTAAAAAAAAAATTAATTTAAATAAAAATAAAAAGAGTGTGTTGAGTGTGAGTTTGCTTAATAAGGGGTACTCTTACATTACACGTATGAGGTCCAATTTGCCAGCCTTGTCACTCTCTCTACTTTCCCTATAAATATGCATATTTATAGTACTACTACTACTCTTCCTTCACTTCTTCACAAGCCAAATGTGAATTTGCTTCCCTTTTCTTCTTTGTGCGGTTTGAAACCCAATTTTATTAGTACCAAGCACAAACATAATAGTACTACACAATCTAAACAAATTGAATATTTCAAGAAGAAGAAGAAGAAAAATGGAGAAAAGGGTTATTGATTATATGTTAGTGCCATTAGGAATTTTGGGTATGGTGGTTTACCATGGTTGGCTTCTCTATCGAGTTATTTACCATCCAACTAAGACTGTCATCGGTGTCAATGCCATTCATCGCCGGTATTGGGTCCGCGCCATGATGGAGGTAATAAGCAATTATTATTTTTTTATATATATATATACGTTTCGGATGTAGTTCTGTTCTATTTCATTCTCGAGTAATATATAGTATTGTTAAAATTGTATTAATAATGCTTTATATTACTCGAGAATGAAATATATATAATGAGATCAATTTGGTGTGACATTTGTTAATTTTTTATTTGCATGGATTAATTGTGATAAACGACATGTTATATTTTGTGTTTAATTTTGCAGGATGTGTCAAAGAACGGAGTTCTTGCTGTTCAAACGTTGAGAAATAACATAATGGCGTCGACCCTCTTGGCATCGACGGCCATTATGTTGAGTTCTCTCATTGCTGTGTTAATGACCAATGGTGGTAGAAACAAAACTGATTTGTTTGTTTTTGGTGATAGAAGTGAGGCCAGCTTTTCTCTCAAGTACTTTTGCATTTTGGCTTGCTTCTTGGTTGCCTTCTTATTCAATGTCCAATCTATAAGGTATATGTTCTTTTACATATATAAATATATGTAAAACCATTAATATAAGAATCTAGTAGTTTTTATAATGTTTAGTGATGCACATTTTTCTTCTCTAGTAGGAAAGAGATTTTCTGTCTAAATAAAGAACGTGATAAGTACGAGGAGTATCTTTTACCTCTAATTGTTAAAAAGGGTGGGAGCCATAAGATCTCCTAATGGTTCAGGAATTTCCCATGTAAATGGATAACAGGGTGGGCACAAAGTTTATTTTTTGCGAAACACTCTCTATTGATTCCTTAATCCATATGTATTTTTTAAGTCTATATTTTAAATGCACATATCATTACTCGTATTTTTATGTATAATGTGTTAAATGTATGTTGTGTTATGTTTGTAGGTACTTCAGCCATGCAAGCATCCTAATAAATGTACCATACAAGAAAATATCAAGAGATCATCAACAACACCAACATTTGACAGTTGATTTTGTAGCAAAGAATGTGAATAGAGGAAGCTTTTTTTGGTCACTAGGGTTAAGAGCTTTCTACTTCTCTTTCCCTCTATTCTTATGGATATTTGGTCCTCTTCCCATGTTTATCTCATCTTTTGTTTTGATTTTCATGCTCTATTTCTTGGATGTTACCTTTGAATGTGGGTGGGTTGTTGATGTTTCCAACAATGACATTATTACTTATTACTCCAAAGATGAAGAACTTGGGAGACCAAATTAAATGTTTGGTCAACTTCTTGGAAAGTAAATTCATATTCAACCCAAGTTGAATTGAATTTAATAAAATAAAATAAAAAAATTAGAAGTGGATTCTGTTCTGTTCTATTTTGTTCTTTTATTCTTTATCATGATAATTTTATGTTATATTATGACACGTTCTTGAACAATTACAAGGACTCCACTAACACATAAATGGGAAGGAAAAGAGGAAGTGATTTTTGTCATTTGGTGATAGTTTTCTTTTCTTATACGTTTATTTTAAGTTGGTAATAGAGGTTTAAAAAAATTTAATAAGTCAAAAAAAGTATATATACCAATTGTGTCACTCTCATGGCTTTGTCATATTTCAACATATAATATAATAATTAATTAATTAATATATAATGTACACACATTGAATTTAGAAAAGCTTTTCTCAAAAAAAAAAGAAAATATTAGAAAAGCATAGAAAAAGGGAATTCTTCTTCAAAAGATTAGTGTGAAAATGTTTAGAATAGGACTAACAAAATATATGTATATTCTCTCACCTTATAGAAACCTACATTTGGCTAAAAAGAAAAATAAGTCAAATAATAACATGGAAATATTATGTTATTAATTGAAAACCCTTTCATGTTTATACATGTTTAATCCAAGTTTTAAGATTTTTCATGTATTGTATTATTACATTTTCTTTCTAATCACTAAAGATTATTTAATAATGGATGTTTAATAATGATTATAACATTTTAAGCGCTTCTATAGTACATCCCAAAAACAGATGCATCAACGCACTCTTTTGTATTTTCGATAGCTAAATAATTATAATTTCAAGATGGTTTATATTGTAATTATATTATTTAATTTTTTTACAATTTTGAAAAATTCAAAATATTTACAATAAAGATAGTACTAGTAGGGTTCAAACTCTCTATTTCACAAGCGTTTATAAAATAAATAATAATAAAAAAACCACTTGTGCAACAGACTTTTTTGACTTTGTTTTTGGCGGTTAAATTATTCTGAATTTCTAAAAAATTTACAGAATGCCTTAAATAATTATGATGTAGACTATCATATGAAAAAATATAAATGTCAAAAATACGAAAGAGATTCATTAGTACACCAATTTTTAAAAGATGCACCATAAAATTTCCCTAAACATGAAAACTTATGTTACTAATTGAAAATTTAAATTTTAGTTTCATGTGTTTCTTAATTCAAAATCCATGTTCAAGAATTTATATGTGCTATTATTATTATATATATTTTTATCATTAAGATTTTCTAAACAATGGTGTCACTATAAGACAATAATTAACACTAATCACACTATTTCATTTGCACAAATCAGTTCCTAATCATGTTTCAACATCTATCAATTTCAATTTCAACTTCAAATTACCAGCTTGAACTAAAAGCTCTTCCTTAAAAGAATCCACTTTTAGAACTGTCCCTTTCTTTCTCAAGGAAAGGATATGTACCATGTCACCAACCTTAGGAGGCTTAGATTTTCCTGAAAGGTGAAACAAGTTATGAAGATTATGACATTGCAACTATACGATTCGACACCGAAATAGCCATTAAAATTCTTCTATCAAACAATTTTTGTTAATCTTAAGTTGACAATGACAGATGATACCTATTGGTGGTGATTGCTTGACATCTACAGCAGCAGAAGACGATTTCATATTCGCTGCAGAAGAAGTGTTTCCCGAGTTAATAGCCTTCTTATGGTTGCTTTCTTTATCTGTTGTATTTTTCTGTATGTTTAAGGGGGCTCGAGTTGCAGATGCACGCTGCTGGCGAACATTCTTGTGAATGATAGAGCGTGCCTTGGAGGCAGCCTCGGATATTACACGCATTTTTCTGAACCTTTGCTCTGCGCTGTGTTTCATGATCTTCCTTCTCGCTACTAAAAGCTTTTCGTAAAGATCCCGTGAGAGCCTATTGTTACAACAATAACTCAACATGAGAAATTTAAGCTTTAACCAATGTGATTCGTCATATCATTTCAAGGATTTGTCGGTTGAATTATTTTCTTTCGTAATTTTTATAAGAATTCAGAAAGGAAAAGAGCATTCTTACATCAGATGATGCTGTGTTTCATCTAAAAGCTCTTGATATTCTTGCTTTAACTTTTCCATATCGAGTATAATCTGCATTACGAAATATAACCTTAGAGACTAAATTAGCTCTCATCAAAGAATCGAAAGATTCTTCTCAAAAGCTTCATCCTATAGAACTATAAGTTGTGTGATACCTCATCAATCTCTGCACTCGCGGCACCATACAGTTCACGGGCCTTTTCTACTACAATACTTGATAGTCCTAACCTTTCGGCTATATTGATTGCATTTGAACGCCCTACAAGATAAAAATTCGGTTTCTAAGATGTCATTGTAAGTGCTGAGATCACTGTAATTTTAGAACAAATTACATAGCTTCGAGTAAGAACCTGGTACTCCCCAAAGAATCTTGTAAGTTGGCTTAAGGTTCACTTCATCAAACTCCATACATGCGTTTTCAAAGGCATCATTACTGTACAACAAAAATCTCAAAAGGGTGAAACGACTGAAACCAAATGTGACATTATAATCGCAAACATTTCATCTTTTGACTTGGCAACCTGTATTTCAAGGTTTTAAGTTCCCCGTGATGAGTCGTAGCTATAGTTAACAGAACACCGGTTTCAGCAAAAGATTCTAGCAGTGACATTCCTAAAGCTGCTCCTTCTAGGGGATTTGTTCCAGCACCAACCTAACACATATACAAGATTACATGGTATGCAATGATATCGGTACATTCCCATTTGGACATAGGACTATGTTTCTCGTGTTCGTGATTGAAATGGTTTAGATTTAAGCATACCTCATCTAATAGCACTAATGAATGACTAGTAGCCTGTGATTGAATCTCCTGTAAGATGTTAACATGGAAAGTATTCATCAGGAAAGAAACACAGTACAATTCTGGAAGAAAAATTAGCTTTGACTCGGGTAGTGTGAGAGGAATTAAGATGTGTCTTACACTTATTTGTTTCAAATGGCCTGAGAAGGTGGATAATGATTGAGTCAAGGACTGTTCGTCACCAATGTCAGCAAAAACAGAATCGAACCAAGGGATTCGTACAGATTCAGAAGATAAAACATGAAGTCCTGCAAAGTTTAGCAAATTATCAGTGGTTTTCTAGATGTCTAGATACCAAATCCATGTTTGATTAAAATCAGTAATTCCAACGAGAACCGTTGTACAGAAAGGAAATGTAAGAACCTGATTTTGCCATCAGAACAGCCAATCCAATTGTCTTTAAGCAAATAGTTTTACCCCCAGTATTAGGACCAGTTATAACCAAAACTCGAGTTTTCTGTGCTATAAAAAAATCGACTGGAACTGGCCGAGCTTGCTCAAGTGCAGCAATCTTTCCTTACAACAAAAAACGGAACATTCATCACGCATAATAAAAAATGGAGTGATTGTATTGTTTTCTCCTCTCGTTGCACTATTATCTTCCGGTTTGAGAAGAGAATATTCACTGCTGATGACCCTAAATGAATTTCTTTTCGCATGCTTAAGAGGCTAAAAACTAACTCATGACATAGAGCAAGCGATTTAGGAATGAAACAAAGTAAAAGTAGATTCTATTTTTTATTATCATACCTCAGAAGCTTTCTTGGACTCTCTCCTCGCCTTCCTTAGATTTTGCTTGTGTTTATGGAGTAGTAATGGATGGTAAGCTTTCGGCATATACAAGATCCAGTCCCTCTTATAGGTCGATAAATTGTTTGAATCTTTGCTTTCTGAACCACCATCTCTTGGTGGAGACAGATCGGGGCATGAACCACCATATGACATACCATAGGTTGCCCGAGCATTGACCTAAAGCACAGCATTAGCATATCACAACACTTGCTTGCTGAGCTAGGCTAAAATTTCTTTGTCGTCCTCATTTCGACAAGACAAGTTTTGAAGAGTGTCTCTTTTAACAATGACAGAAAGAAACTAAAAGAATAAGCGAGGGTAGAGCAGGGATCGTCACCTACCACATCTAGTTTAATGATGCTATTCAAGAGCAACTCGATATCATCTAGATCGTTTTGCATCTGATACCGAAGCAATAAAACAAAAACTTATAAGTGAAAGGATTCTAAGCACAGGCAAAAATGAAAGTGTAAGTTAGGCTGCAAGTGACCTTTGTTGCGAGCATTGAAAGTGCATCTGCCTCGGCTTTTGCCACTGACGCCCTCGCTTGTTGCAACTCATCATTTAAAGACACAGCAGGGAGTGGCTCTACAATACTTCCAACGCCTGAATTACTATAACAATATATTAACTCTCAGGACAAAAATATTGAAGAACTGAGCTCCTAACAAATGAAGAAATCTTAGAACAAAAGTAGTTGTTGAAACTTGAAAGTGAGAAAGCAAATTTTACAGACCTCGTCAACAATAGACCCTTGAAACTTGTCATACGGTCAGAGCTTGATTTTATGCACCACCTTCCTTCAATGTTACACACTTCCTGAAAAAATAACGGTTAAGCGTGTTGGGTTGGGGAAATGATCTTGAAGGTGCCAAGTGAAAGGTATCTGACTTAGGTTTCTTACCATTAAAGACGAATCATTCCTTTCATTTCTGATTAGGCTGTCCACTAACTGATATACCTGAATACAGATTAAGTGAGCGAGATGAGCCAAGTTTTCCAAATTGAGAAGTTAAACTGGCAAGCAAACTATAAGCATGTAAATGTTTAAAAACTAAAAAATATGAAATTGAATGAATAGCTATTACCCTTCTTTCTAGTGTCCGAACTTGATCTCGTGATCGCTTTAGGTTGGGGCTCTGAATATAGGAGGAAAACCGAACATTAAAAGAATAGACCAAATGGGAAAAACATTTGAACAATCAATCAAGACAATGACTTGGTTGTAGCAGCGGAAAATAATGTCAAACATAGCGAATTGTATTACACTTGAAAAAGGCAGTCAGTAACAAACCGCAGAGTCTTTCACAGAGCCATCTTCATCTATAATTTGCTGTATCAACTTAACTAATGACCGATTTATGACAAATTCCATTATCTGCACACATTTAAGTTAAGAAAAAATAAGGCGTTGGAAACTTTGAATCATATGGTGCTCAGCTAAAATCTAAAGAGTCTATGGATATGGTAGTAATACTCACTACTTCTGTCAAAGGCATGAAACGCCTATACCAATCTGCATCTTCCTTCAGAGCTAGTTTCAAGTTATGTTGTAGAGCATCGGCATATTGTAAGAGAGAGACGACAGCCATTGCTTCATTGCCTTCCACTAGTGAGCTCCTTCGAGCACGTTGGATAGCAGATTGAACCTTCACATACAAAACTTATAACACTTAGAAGAAGCTAATCCATTTACGAAATAGAAGGGGAAAACATTTTAGTTATTAATTAACTCTGTTCTACGATTATTTTCAAGACTGCAGCTTGGTGGCTTTAGCTACATTCAGATTCAGTTATAGGTTTCTCTTGTATTTGTTCAGCTTCAATGAATAGCCTTAGGTATGATCACCCTAAGGTGTGAGAACGCTTGCTAATTGTACAAGTGTGTGGAAACTAGAAAGAGCTTTACAAAATCAGTATTTTGGTGCGCATAGCTTAAGTGTTCTTTTAATACTTGAGTGTTATTCGAGAGGGTGTAAGTATTCATCCGGTTCTATAGTGGATTTCATTAAGGCCATTGCTGCCTTACCTTGGATGTAGGATCAATCACATTGATTGAATCCAAACCAAGTAACTTGGTGCTTTTAATGAGAACCTCAAAGGTCGGGTGTGAAACTTAGGAAGCCAAAAGGTAATCTAGAATAATTAATCTTTTAACACCCTGGTAGCACCAAGACATTGAAGGCATACCCCTCATCCTTCAGTAACTAACTTTAGAATTATGACAAAGAAAATCAATACAAGCATTGTAGCAAAATCAATTTTTCCAATCGAAAGGATGGATGGCTGCTTTTTAAATTCACCATTTGAATCAAAATTTGCTTGGGGCTCTAAAGACACGCAACAAGATGATTTATGCGCAGCTTGCCCAGAACCCCCTGCCTGGTCCAGTTGGTTAATTTTGATTGTCTGCGGCTCAACTCTCGAGAGTCGAGACTAAGATCTCTTACAATGGCAGAGAGTAAAAGCCCTCCATGATGCATAGAATAGACTAAATTCCTGCATACCCCACTAACCCCTTACTCACCATACTAATCCTCGGGCCTAACATTCTGTTTTCTCATACTGGATTTACTAGTACTGCTTGTTGTTTTGTCTCAGCCATTTCTCTTGGTATGCTTTGTTTGTCATTTGTGTGTTTTGTAGGTATAAACTCTCAACATTTTCCTTATGTGAGGTTACTTTTATTTCTGACATTATTTCAATACGAAACTATTTTTAATACACAACAAAATTCACAGTTAAATATTTGTACCTACAAAGCTCGACTATGTCCACAAAATCCAACACTACATATGAGTACAAACTTGCCTAAAGGTCTCAAATTAAGATCAAGAGTGAAGAAATGCCTAAGCTTAACTTGGTTGAATTTTAGCAAATGATTAGAATTACATATTAAAACGAATCATATTCTTTCCCATACAAAATTCTTGTGTTTCCATTCTTGTTTCAACTTAATTCTTTATACTATATCTAAATGACCCACTAGAGTTTTAGTAACCAAAACCATGAATTTCCCACCAAACCAATAAAACACATCAAAAATCAAAATGGGTTTTGAAAAAAACTAACCAGAAGAACATCAACGCCGGTGAAATCCAAAGAACAACCACCATGCTTAAGCATTTCAACGGCTGCATTTGTTTCATCCAAAAGCCTCAAACTTTCATGGTAATTTTGATTCAAAGACCAAAGCTTTGCCTTGGTGGCTTCACGACCCAAGGAAGTACGAGCAAAAGAGGCAACACAATCGCAAAGCTTGTCCCATTCCAAAACTCTGAGACTATCATAGTAAACCCCAGAATTGTTTTCTTCTTGGGTAAGAACAGATTGGTTTGTGGATGAAGATAAGGAGTGAGTGAGTTGTAAAGCTTCGTGCTTTAATCTTACTCCAATTGTTACAGGGTTAGGAATTGTGGGAGCAAAGGATATGGATATGGATATGGAGATAGGATGGGCAAATGGGGCTGAAGAGAGCATTTCTTCTTCTTCTCCTTCTACTCTATCATTTCCCAATGATTAAACTTGGCCAATGAGAAAAACCCAGCAAGAAATGAAAGGTGTGGAGAGTTGTTTTGAGTAAGCAAAATGGATTATGAAGGCCAATGAGTGAGTGGCATAGGACTATAGGAGTGGTTTGTTTGTGCAATTGGCTCTCATATTATTTTATACACATATTTAATCTAAATATATATTATGTTATAGTGTAAATAAGGGTAAATACAATTTTGGACCCTCTGTTTTACAAAAGTTATCAATTGGACCCTGTGTTTTGTTAAATGACAAAATGGATCCTGTATTTTCTAAAATAGTACAAATAGGACCCTGAATTGATTTTTTGTCAAAATAAAGTTTTATTATAATCCGATCTAAAAGTATTATGACAAAATTGTTTACATTTTTTTGTATCTGTTCGTATTAAGCATTGTCTTCAAGTTGGTTGTATTAAAAAAAAAGTTGTTAAAAATTAAGCTTAGGGTCCTATTTTTACTATTTTAGAAAATACAGGGTCTATTTTGTCATTTAACAAAATACAGGATCCAATCTGTAACTTTTGCAGAACACATGGTCCAAAATGGTATTTACCCTCTAATTAAAGATTTTTTCCCTCTTAATTGTTACATGTACCAAATCATACTTTCTGAACTTTTAATGTCGTTAAAAATACCCCTGAACTATTGAGATTATTGAATTTAAGGACTTTTGTCCAATTTTAGTAAAAAAATTCTAACATAGATGAAAGTTCAGAGGGCATGATTTAGTACATGTCAAAGTTCGAGGGACATGATTTGATAGATATCAAAGTTTGGAGAGTATGATTTAGTACATGAACAATCACTAAAATAGTAAAATTGAATGAAAATAGACAAAAGTCCTTAAATCAAACAATCTTAATAGTTTAGGGAGAATTTTTAACGGCCAAAAAAAATTCAGGAAGCATGATTTGGTACATGTTAAAGTTTAGGAGTTAAAAATCCTAATTAGCCTATTTTATACTACATATTTGCGGTAAAACTCATTTAACATTTATAATTGCTACGCATATAACCCTAATGAAAAAAAATAATGGTAAAAGTACTTTATTTTACGATTTTATAACAATCATATCCCTTTTTAGCCATTAAGTGTCAACTCTAATCACATGGCGATATATTATTAGACTATGTATTAAATAAACTAAAAAAATATGTCACATGTGTTTATGAGTTGGTGCTTAATGGGCTTAATTGGTACTTAATCTTTAATATAAGTGTTATACCTACTTTATTAGTATAAGACCTTTTGTGAAGGTGTCTAAAAATAAAACTATTCATTATTATTGTAAGGCTAATTAGGATTTTTGCTCCCTGAACTTTGACATGTACCAAATCATGCCCCCTGAACTTTTAAGGTCATTGAAAATGCCCCTTGAACTATTGAGATTGTTGGATTTAAGGAATTTTTTCTAATTTTAGTAAAAAAGTCCAACATGGATGAAAGTTCAGTGGACATAATTTAGTACATGTCAAAGTTTGAAGGACATGATTTGGTAGATATCAAAGTCTGAGGAACATGGTTTAGTACATAGACAATCATTGAAATAGTACAATTGAATAAAATTAGACAAAAGTCCTTAAATCCAACAATCTCAATAGTTCAGAGGGCATTTTCAATGGCCTTAAAAGTTCAGGGGGCATGATTTGGTACATGTCAAAATTTAGGGGGCAAAAATACTAATTAGCCTTATTGTAATTTGTGAGTTTGTTTTTCATGAGAATGTTAATTTTGTAATTTTATTAATATATTAATGTATGAAAAAAGTTACAATATTTGATTGACTTATTATTATTATTATTGTTGTTATTGTGAGTTTTTATTTTCATGAGTATTAATTTTGAAAGTTTAAATAGTGAATAATATTTTATTTCTAATATTTTTAAATGTACATATTCAGTGGTAAGTTCATCTTTTTCTATTATTATTCTTTATTTTTTTCTAAATAAAGATAAAAATAAAAATGTTAATACACTATATTGTTGTTGTTTTCATCTTTTAATTTTCCAAATAAAAATGTATCTCTCATTTTTTTTATTGCACTTTGTAACTTTACTTAATGTTTACATGCTTATATATTAAGCAATAAACACAATGAATTATACTTTCAAATGTGAATACTAAAAAATTAAAGGCTATAAGAAGTATTAAATCATAATATAAATGAAAAAAATTGAACCTGTAAATTTTCACATTTTCAATAATTCAAGTGGAAAAACTAGAGAGAACAATTGCAACACACCCCTCTTACACATTATGGCTCTACCAACCAAATTTTTCTTTCTTTCACTCATTAAAAGTATGAAATATCATTACAAAGTCACAATAGGTGCATTAGCTTTGTCCTCTGAGGATGGAGCCGCCACCGCAACATTATTCTTCTCAATATTGTCCGCCTCAACTTTCTCGTCCTTTGGCGCCTCCTCCTTGGGCTCCTCAACAGCCTCAACCTTAACATCGTTGTCCTTAGGTGTCTCAACAGCATTAGTGGCGTCGACTTTATCATTTGTAGCCTCAACTTTCACATCAACTTCGGCATTGGACACATCACCTTCTACCTTATTGGCACCCTTAGTTTCGGTTGAGTTCTCACTCTCCTCGTCCTTCTTCTCCTCCTTCTCCTCATCCTTGTTAGGAGTTTCGCTCTTATTCTCACCTTCATCAACAGTCTTCTCCTAAGATCACAATGTAAAAAAACAAACACAAATCAATACAACATAACATGAAATTCAAATTCAAGAGTACTTTTAGTTAAGATAATTGTATACTTGAGCAACAGTCTCAGTCTCAGCCTCAGTATCAACCTCAGTTTGAGCCTGTTCCAGCTTAGCTGGAGACTCGCTTGGGAGAGACTCGCGCTGGGCGATGTCAGACTCCTTTTGCACGCTCGCACATCCTCCCATTATTGACGAAATAAAAAATGTGGGACAAATGAGCGAGTCTTCGGAGGTGAAGAGGAAGGGGGAGAAAGGAGGTTGTTGTTTCTTCCCTTTTTTTATTCTCTTGTTGCAAATATGTGAATTGAGGCAAAGAAAAATAGTGATGGTGAAGGGAGTAATATAGGGTAAGATAGTTGTAATAATTAGGAGATTTTGTTGGTGTTCAACCTGGCATTTGTGGTGTGATTTATTTTGGGTCAATCTTTGTATGGACAAGAAGAATTTTTGGAGGGAATAAGGGTAAAAATTAGTTATGACAGTTAGCTTATTATGGGAATCAAATTTGTCGTTTAAAACAATGATATGTTGTCTTCTTGGCCATTTGATCATCTTCGAAGTACCAAAAACTAGACACCAATGACATTGACAATGTATATACATATATTATTTATGGTACTAATAATTATAGTTAAAATAATATAAAATTACTATATCAAAGCATATGAACCTAACTTTTTTTTATGGTTTTCTTTTAAGAGATTGTTTTTTCATATGCTTTTTTGTTTTTAAGAATTAACACTTAAGTTATTACCACATTTCCATCAAAATATGAAAAATGAATTATTACCACATTAATTTTTAAAAGACTCTTGAGAATTTTTGTTTCCGAACTATAGCATATGTATTATTGTGTTTTTGAAATTGTCAACCCGTTAAAAATAGTTCCCGAACTATTCACATTGTGGTAAAGTGATCATTCTATCATGTTTTGTCACATGTGGTAAAAAGTATAATGATGTAGCAATTTAAACCATTTTTATACCAATTCCACGTGTCTAATTAATTTGAAAAAATAAATTAATTTTTTTTAATTTAATTTTACTTAAAAAAAATTAATCATTAATTGATTTTAGCTTAATAATTTTTGAATATACATATTATTTTAAATTATACACGTGACGTCTATGTGACAATGATATAAACATGCACGTCATCAATTTGTTTGTCACATATGACAAAATTTGACAGAAGGACCACTTTACAATATTGTGAATAGTTTATAAACTATTTTTAACGGGTTAAAAAATTTAAGGGCACAATAATACAGTAGTAATGTGGCAGCCATTTAATATCATAATATTAATAAAATAAAAAATTAATTATAGTTTTTATTTTTAAAATTGCTTGATAAAGGCATTTAGACTGAACGGTTAATTGCTTGGACTTGGACCACTATGAGAGAATCTGTTTTAAGAACCACATCAGCCCACCCTTTACGCTTTATCCAACTTAAAGCCTATTCGATCCCAATTACTTCAGCAACATCAAATCGAACCAACCCCACCTTCCTAATTGAAACAGGCTCAATTAGATTTCTCTCTTGGTCACGAGCCACACACCCGACACCAAAACACATTTTATGCTTAAAAATTGCTCCATCGACATTTATCTTAACCTTATGTATCACAATTTTTCTCCAATGCTCATCACCACTACCAAAAACTACATTCAGTAGAGGACCTAATTTCTATGCTTGATCATTTAGTCATTGGTCAAGAGCCAACCTTGCCGATCTCACTACTTCTAAGGCAGTACTAAGCTTATTGTTCTAAAAGACATCATTTCTAGCCTTCCAAATCCTCCAAGTCACCATAGTCGCTTCAGCCACAACCTCACCATTTCCCACACTAAGTAGACTAGAAAATCAATCTGCAAAAATCAAATCAGCTGCAATTTTAACAACACTCGAAATGCTCCAACAGGAACGAGCATAGCCACACCCAACCAAATGAAAAATGGTCTCAACTTCAATGTTATAAAGAGGGAAAATTAAGTCCACAAAGGTTCTTCAATTCCTTTTATTAAAGAAAAATATATATATAAAAAAATTCTACGATTCATCACCCACCCTTCTCGGTGGTGGAGGTTTACCGTCGACAAGTATCATCCTTTCATCTCCACTTTCTTTCTCGTCTCATCCTATGATCACATGCAAAAAAAATCCAGAAAAGCAAAAAAAAAAAAAAATGAAAAAAAAAAAAGATGAAGAAGGAAAAAAAAGAAAATAAAAAAAAAATGAAGAAGAAGAAAAAAAGTTGATGAGGAGAAGAAAAAAATGATAAAAAAAAAGGAGAAAAAAATGAAGAAGAAAAGAAAAATAGCTCTCCTAAAAAAAAGGAGAAAAATATATATTTTTATATAAAAATATATAAGGGATCTAATAAATAATGTGGTATGGCTACTCTCTCAAATATCAATTGGTTTTGACATTATTAGTTTGTCCGCGGCGCGCGGTTTGAGGTTGGAGAGGGTCAAATAATCAAGTCGTATGGAGAATGGATGTGAGTGAGACCTATACGTAGAAATCACATGATCGGAGCTAAATGGCTTAAGCAGTTTACTGCTGCTTTGGACGATGTTTCTGTAGCAAAAACCGCAGCTCGGGGTGAGGTCTCTCGGTCGACGATGGTAATGGTTGAGGAGAATCGTGGTGTGCTGGGGTTGAGTCCGATGATAGTGGAGGAAACTTTGGTTCAACGTGAGGAACATCAAAGGTTGTTAATGGGGACCCTATAATTATGGAAGATATTTTACCAGCTGCTATGCATAAGGGATTATCTGAGGATATCAATGAGAAGGCTTATCTTATGGTTCTTGACACGAAGAGGATAAGAACGGCTTTGGAAGATACTGATGGGGTCCATGTGAGGGTTGATGTGGCAACGAGCGAAGTGGTAAATGGTTCAAATAACTTGAGTTTGGTGGGTACTGGTGTCCAGACCCACCAATCATTATGAATATTTTATCTTGGAATTGCCATGTGCTTGGGAACCCATAGACTTTACAATTCCTTAAAGATCTTGTGATCCAAAAGAAGCCCAGTGTTGTGTTTTTTTGTGAGACTCTATCCAATCGTTCTAAGATAGAGAGAGTGCGTGTGCTTACTGGTGTGGTTTTGGAGTCGGACTCGCTGCTGCTGGTGCAAGTCGTGCATCAAAAGAAGCGTTTGTTGTCTCCGGTGGGGCTTTTAATTTCAGATTATGTTACTCTTATGCAATCCTCTCTTTTGTTTCCTATTTCAATTAATTTTATTAAACGGTCCAAGAACCAGGCGGCTAACTTTTTAGCTTGTTCTTCTAGTTCTATTTCTGGCAGTGTTTCACGCGGGGGTGTTGTCCCTGCTGGTTTGGAAGCTATCTTGGTAACTGATTTAATTTAATAAAGATTAAATTTTTGGTTCAAAAAAAATATAATGAATTGAAAATTCAAAATTACACTTAAAATAATCTTTTTTTTTTTAAAATAAATAAATAAATAGAGTTGTAGAATAAAATTATTCTTTTCCGAGTAATTTGCGGCAAAACCCCCTCAACTATCAATTTACTTGCAAAAAACCATCCAACCTCATATTTTGGTGGGAAAACCCTCCAAAGTACTGTTTCGTTTACATTTTTAAGGTGTCGTCTATTCAGCCTCGTTAAGTCTTAATTTTGCCCACGTGGCAATGACAGGTCAATAAAAAAATTATCCTACGTGGCCATATTTTACAAAATAAAAATTAAAATAAAAACAAAAAATTTAAGAGTAATTTGCGGCAAAACTCCCTCAACTATCAATTTACTTGCAAAAAACCATCCAACCTTAAAGTTTTTTAGATGGTTTTTTGCAAGTAAATTGATAGTTGGGGGAGTTTTGCCGCAAATTACTCTTAAAGTTTTATTTTTATTTTGTAAAATATGGCCACATAGGATAATTTTTTAGTGACTTGTCATTGCCACGTGGGCAAAATTATGAGCTGGACAGACGGCATCTTAAAATGTAAACATTAAGATTTCTGGAGGGTTTTCCCACCAAAATACGGAGGTATTGACGTTTTCGCAAAGAAATCGATAGCTTAAGTGCCACGTTGAAATTACTCTTCTTTTCCCAAATAATATAATGAAAACCACAAGAATATTTGTTAAAGAAGACAATAGATGATTGGACCCTACTCTACACCTAAAACCAACCAAACGTTCCAATACCATTTTCAATTAACACTTTTTCTTTTTCAATTTTCAAAATATATAAAAAAAAAAAAAAAGCTTTCTTCTTCAATTTTCCCCCAAATTCCACAAAACCCTAGAAATTTCTCAAAATCCCCAATTTCATGCACCACCGAGCTTTCTGTCAAAGAAAGCTCGCATCTTTCCCAATCATGAATCGATTCAATCCGATTCCTCTCGTCCTCCTCATCTCCACCTTCCTCTTCTGCCTCGCCTCCGTCCCCACCGTCCGATCCGACCCCCAATTCTCCTCCGCCATCCGATTACCTTCCGACGCTACCCATCAAGATCCATGCGGCCAATCACTGGAGAAACCCTCTTCCTGCCCCGTCACCTGCTTTCGAACCGACCCCGTTTGTGGGGTCGACGGTGTTACGTATTGGTGTGGATGCGCCGAAGCACGATGTAACGGTGTGAAAGTTGCCAAATTAGGGTTTTGTGAGGTCGGTAATGGAGGTTCTGCTCCTCTCTCAGCTCAGGCTCTGCTTTTGGTACACATAGTTTGGCTCATTGTTCTTGGATTCTCAGTCTTGTTCGGTCTTTTCTAATCCATTTTTTTTTATATATATTATTACTGAATATAATTGATTGATTCTTCTTCTTATTTCTTATTCTTCTCTAAGATCAGATATTAGGGTTCTTCATTTCGTTTGAAAATTCTTTGCTCTTTGATCATTGTGTATTGAAAGAGCCGGAGATATTTGTGTATTGATGTATATGTAAAAGAGGGATTTTTTTTTCTTCTGTATTTAATGTTATCACATATATTCACATTGATTCCAATTTTTGCATTGTTTTATATTTATATTTATATGTAAATATGTATATATATAAATATATATTAGCAATTTACAAGTTGTTGAATGTTCTAATGAGAATGAACTCAATTTCGAACCAACATGTTTCTCAGGATTAGAATTTGGATAATTCGGATTGAATTGTTCATTTCATGATAGACAAAATTGAATTGAATTGTTTAAAAAAAATTGTGACATTTTTGTTAATTCTATTGCAAATTGGGTGAATTTGAGTTTCAAGTTATGTAAATGGATTTTTTGAAAGAATATAATAATAGTTATCAATACCCAACAAGTGTAGCTCAAATGATTAAATAAAATAATAATAGACACAATTTGATGGTGGTAGAATTACTTCATACCATTTGAAGAAGATTCTGAAGAAAAACAATGGTTTTGTTTGAATAAATTATACATAATTGATTAGTAATTTAAATCCAGGTTGGTTTTGCTGGCTTTCTGATGAAACATGTGAACTGGCATTAGAGAGAAATGACAAAGAAAAACTATAGCAATTATTGACATTTAAGCCCTCCAACTTTTGAAGGACTCTTTTTGCCTCTGGCTTGGCAATAAAAAAATGAATATATGAACAAAAATGAAAAGTGGTCTATTGTGAAAAATTTCCAATTCCATAACATGACAATAACATCTGTTTAATCTCATTATTGAATAAGGCCCCTAATAATTGCTCATCATATAAGATGGACAAGTTTTACTCTTTGCCGGAAAATGAAGTAATTTGTATGAGCATCCTAAAGATACTACCAACCTCCTCTTTAGAGAAACCATTATGGAATCATACATCAAATTACAAAATGTCAAAAGCTCATCAATCAAATTATATTTTGTTGGCACAATTGTTTGGTGGAATCAAAACTCTATTCTTAATTCTTGGGACTTTGGAGTGAAAACCCAGGCTTTTCTTCTTCGCGTGGAGCAATTTTCGGTGTTCTTGAAGTATAGGCGCTCTCGTATGGAGCATCGTCACCCTCATCCTCTACCTTGGCTATTGTCTCGCCAGGTGTTTTATGAACCCCATTACTGGAAGTATTATTGCTAACTAGGCTTTTGTACATGGTGAGAGCTTGAGCCATCATGTTGGCAGGATTCGAAGCTGAGCTCGGTAGCAACATTGTTGTGCCCTGGTAACAAAATGTTAAATTTATGGGGAAAATAAATAATTGAAGCAAAGACATAAGTCCACAGAATGTTAAGAAAATATATGTTTTTCACCTCCTTAGCAATATTACTGAAGGCTTGAATATATTGTTCAGCAATTCTCAAACTTGCTGCCTGCAAATGACATCATAAGGTTAGCAACTCAATATACTTTCAGTAGTTACGGACCTACAGTAACTCATCCGGCCGAACATATTATAAAGTTTGAAGTTCAAGCCCGTCTCGAACACTTAAAATAGTATTTGTTATATTTTCATTTCGTTCGCCCTAAAGATCGGGTGCCTAAAATGAGAGACGAAAACAATAAATATAAAGCAAAAGCTTGTCCCCCAAACAGTAAGATTTCTCTTTTGGTAAATGATGACAATCTAATAATGGAACCAATGGTTTCCTCCATGTAAATGCCCATATTATATATATATATAAATAAAACATGTGGACTCGTATCCATCTCATGGAAAATCTTGGTGCAGAATAGAGGTCAACCAGTCATCAAGAATGGACACAATTTAACAAAATATAACACAAAATAAAATTGTCTGCTGCAATCCGAACAGGAGCTCAGCAAAGATACGACAAACAAGTAAAAAATTTGAGCATTTTATTACGAGCAGACCATCAACATCCAATCTAAGGGATTGAAAAACCATACCTCAACTCCCCCATTTTCCTTGAGAGTCTTTGACACAACGGCAAGACCTTCAGCAGTTGCTTTTGCTTTGGCAAGAATGGCTTCCGCTTCTCCTGTAGAAGTAATCATATGTTAAGAATGAGAAGAGAGCATCAACATCAGAATAAACCATAATAATGTAGATGAAATATGATTAATCAATAGGTCAAGGAGAATCAATACCCCTAACTCTACCCCCTTGGTAAGAGCTTGGGTAATTTATTTGTCCCACATGTATCCTCTAAACCCAATTTCGCTAAAGATTCAAGCAAGCAACAACCCATTAAGAGCATCATACATTACTTGTACATTAAGAACTTGGTACAGCAGAGTAGAGCATGCTAAATGATACACAAGTAAAGACTAGTAAGACTTCATTTAGAGATCCTAAGTAAGAAAATATATTTTGTGACTCACAAAGTACAACTTTATATTACTTGCATTTTCAGAATTAAACAAAATTAGGATAAATAGAGTACAACTCAACAATTAAATAAATTTAGGATAACTAGAATATAACTTGCCCTGTGCTCTGTTGACTTGATTTATCCTTGCAGCTTCTGATTCTAAGATCACAGAACTCTTTTTACCGTCTGCGATATTGATATGGGCCTGCCTTTCTCCTGTAAAGATTAAACAGATTTTTTTTTAACAAATCAATAGTCATAAAATCCTAAATATCATTATTATGAATACAAGGTTTCAGATTAAGAGGTACTTCTCTGCCATGGCCACATCAAATTTCCTTATAGATATAACTGATATAAACTAATTTCTATTACCTTCTGACTCGAGAACTTGGGCTCGCTTTTTACGTTCAGCTTCTGCTTGCATCTCCATAGCAGCCCTTACTCCACGAGGAGGAGATATATCCCCTAAAACAAGGATAGATAGTAGAAAGTTTATAAAAGAAATATTGGGAACATAAACAAAGAAAGTCCATCATAGAACATTAAAGGTGACTTACTTATCTCATAACGGAGGCACTCAAGGCCCCATTCTTTTGCAGCCTTGTTAATGGACTCCTGCACAAGATGCCATGCAACAGTCATTCAGTGGTCCTCGATTATCAAGGGTATGAGAAATTTTAGTAAACACCTTTAACTTAAACTACTCACAAGATTGAATTCATACAAAACCAAGTATAACATGATTCACAAATTACCGACATAAACGAAAAATGACTCTCAAAAAACTTATACTACGTTCTTTAAGTCGATCATCAAATGTTCTCAGCAGCAAAAAGACACAAAAATGAAACAAACAATCTGTGATCCGCATGATTTTATGTCATTACCATTCACATGAATGAGAATGAAAAGGACTGATGAAAAATGTGAAGGAAAAAAGAAATGGAACGACAAAACAAGTGAAACACCTGTTAACAATTAGTTCTTTTCTTCATGATAACTAATTTCAATTTTAATTATTAAATTCTGTCTTAGTAAACAACAAAGCTTCAACAGATACCTTGCAATACTGCCAGCATTTTGTTTATATTCAAATCTATGCTACTCAGTACTAACAGATGATATATTCAGATTCTCAGATAAAGAAAACTTACTACTATCTTTTCATTAAGAGTATCTCTTTCCTCAAATGTCTTATCAAGAGTGATTTTCCCAAGCTCACTACGCATTGTAGTTTGTGCAAGCTGAATAACCGCATATATGGGATTCTCAACTCCATAAGAAGCCAATTTAGGATCCACAATCTGTATCAATCAAAACCCACATGAAAAAAATGAGAACTTTCAAAACCCCAATAACCAACTAAACCAAAAAATTGAATATTTCATAACCCAATAACCAATTAAACAAAAGAAACCCCATTTCTTAAAAAGAAGAAATCCCAATAACCAACTAAACCAAAAAATTGAATATTTCTTAACCCAATAAGTAATTAAGAGAAGAAATCCCAATAACAAACCTTGACATAAAGAACCCCATCAATCAAAATGCTGACATTGTCCTTAGTAATTGCAGACTGGTCAGGAATGGGAATGGCCTCTTCTTTCAAGGAATGAACATAAGCAATCCGATCAACAAAGGGAATCAAGAAATGGATTCCAGAAGGAAGAGTCTTGACATACTTTCCAAACCGCTCAACCACAAAGGCCTTCTTTTCAGGCACAATCCGAACACCCCAATTAACAGGAGGCGTAATCTCATAGATTCTAAACATTAAAAAACACAAATTGGAATCACTCACTCACTCACACATTTCATCAAACACATAACAAACCAAAACCCAAGAAAAACAAAAACTTACTAATTGTTACCTGGATCCATCGCGACCGGTACGGAGATATCGAACGGTGAGCGAATAAGGCGAAGAAGAAGATCTGTTGGAAAGAAGAGGAAGTGGGTGTTTGAAAATGGAGGGTGAAGAAGTGGAGAGAGCTCGAATGGAGGTCTTGGTATTGGTATCAATGGCGTATTTGAGAGTTCTTCTAAAGGAGTTGGTCTTCCATAGACTACTCATCTTGATTGGTTGTTGTTCAGTTCTGGGTTTTTGGTAGTTTTGAATTTGATTCAAATCGAAGGGTTTTTGGGTTTTGGGTTTTGGTTTTTCACAAAAATGGTGTCTTTCTTCCTAATTTCCAATTAATTGACTTTGTTTTTCTTTCTCTCCAAGCATAAACAATTTTGGAAATCTTTTAAAAATACCCAAGAACTATTTTTTTTTTTTCTTTTAAGTTTTATGAAAGATTTAATGCAAGTAAACGACATTTGAGTGTGTTTAACCGCTAATTTTTTTTTTTTTAATAATATAAAGTAGAAAGAAAAATACAGTTTTTGTTTCAGTAATTATATATTAAAAAAATTACATGTTGACCGAGGTTTTCGGCAACCAATATAATAATAATAATTTAGAGAGCTATAAGGAATTAAGAGAGAGATTTTTACGTGGTTGAGGCGTTAATGAACCTTAGTCTACGAGTCTGTGTATTTATGATAGTATTTATTACAGAAATTTTTTCCTCTTCTAGTTCTTATGAAACCCAGAATTCTCAACCCTCTTTAATGAACTTTGGGAGTATTTATAGTGTTTTTGTGAGGTGATCCCTAGAATTAAGGTACATGCATTTCTGTAACTATAAGTAAAGTCACACATTCCCAATGAATATATCATAAGTAATGCGTGGTCTAATCCCTAGGTTCTGTAAGGATTTTATGAGTGCAGTCCTTTGTCCTTTTTGACTGATGTGATTCCTCACAGAGTAGTCGTCACTAAACTTTATTGATCATAACCTAGTAGGTGCAGTATGATGTTGTAACTATAACAAATACCGCCATAAAAAAATTGAAAAAAAAATTCCAACATGTATATTCGGGTGCAAGACTGACTAATAGATTGTAACAGAAGGTTGATAGTAGCACTCCTCTACATGAAAAATTAAATTTTGTTATTTTTGTTGACAAGTAATTTTTTTTTAGAAAGTTGACTAGTAAATTTTGCTGCAATATTTTTCTATCTCATTTTATTTTAATTTTTCTATCAAATGATCTCAAAATTAGAATTTTAATTGTAATCCAAATGTTTCCAATAAAAAATTAAAACTATTATTTTAGCTCATTATTATCAATAAAATTTCATAATTTATTTAAAAAATAATAATAAACAAAGTCACTAAGGCTAGACCTAAGATACAATCTATTAAATTGATTGTAAAAATACTTACGCTGACTGAAATTGTAGCCATCGGATTATCAAGGTGGGGCGAAAAGACGATTATACCCCTCAAACAGTTGTGTTGTATGTGAATGTTTCACCTAACAAAAAAAATTGATATGGAGAAATTTCTCTGAGAAACACAAAATTCAATGGCTGCAACTTCTGTTGCTGCTGTCACATTTTCATGGCTTTCTACAATACCCAACTTCAACCCCGCATCATCTCACTCTCAAAAGGTACCCTTTTTCTCTTTTGTGTATATACAAATGAATTATGCTGTGATGAACACAACTTTTGGATCTTAAAGACTCTTTCTTTGGGTACATGAGTGTAATATATTTGTAATTTTGTAGTGGTGGTTGTTGTTTTACTGAAATCAAATCTGAATATGTTAGTAAAGAGTGCATTCAAGATTTGGTCTCTTCCCACCACCAACTGTTTGATAAAATGTCTCAAAGCCAACCAATACCCAATTTCCACAACAAACACTTGTGAAAAAAATGGATACTTTACCAATTTTTCAGGAAACAAATAATTAATGTTTCAATTTAGATGATAACCATGAATGTTGTGTTTGATTTAGCTTTCTCTGTTTATGTAATGTTAAAGTACATGCTCATTTCTTATAAGTATGATTTATCCAATCTGTATCAAAGGACTATATATGGTTTTCCACTATTTCTTATTTAGTTGAACTAAAGAGCAACTAGTAAGGCAACTTAGTGTGACATATTTAGGTTAGTATCTTGGAATTTGAATATAATTGTATGGTTGTGATAATTGATACCATGTCTACCTAGATACAAAGAACATAGATTGTAAGGATATGCATATTGGCTTGAGGTTCTTAAAATCCATTTTATTGAATTCAGCACAACCAATCATGTATATTGATTTTGTTATATTTTCATATTGGCAACTAATCACTATTGTAGTTGAGAATGCAAGTTCAAAGACTGTCACTTCCCTTGGCCCTTCTCTCTACACCACTTTCCTCAAACTATCCCCTTCTTCCTATAACCCAACTTTTCTTATCCAATTCGAATTTTCCTTCTGGTCCTCTCATATCCAAAACAATCTCTATATCACCAACCACTTTGCCTAAGTTAATGAGTGGGGTATCTGCTAAACAAGGATACAGTGATGGCGATGGTGATTTTGATTATGATGATGGGTTTTACATGAGGAAGTGTGTGGAGATTGCAAGAAAGGCTATCGGGTGTACCAGTCCCAATCCCTTGGTGGGTTGTGTTATTGTCAAGGATGGAAAAATTGTTGGTCAAGGGTTTCATCCTAAAGCTGGCCAGCCTCATGCTGAGGTAAATTTCACTTATAATAAAACTCTGTGAATTAGTTATATTAAAGTCATATTAGTGTTGTATTGTTACAAAAGTAGTAAAATGGTATCAGGAGATTTGACTAGATTTAATTGACTCTAAGGGGTTTGTTAAATTCTTTGATTTCTAGGTGTTTTTAATACTGAAAAGCCTTATTTCTGTTGGTAAAGCTATGGCTTTCTGGGCATATATTTACTAAGTTGGCATGAAAAACTGAAGCTTTTGATGCTGTGAAAATCCCAAGTAGCCCATTTGATCTTCAATTATTAAAGCTAAAGCTTATGCTTATAGAACTAGTGGCTTTTCGGTCAAGTAGCTTTTCTAATGCTGAGTTAGGGGGCATGCATGTTCTATAGGTATTTGCTCTTAGAGATGCTAAAGATTCGACTGAGAATGCAACAGCGTATGTAAGCTTAGAACCGTGTAACCACTTTGGAAGAACTCCACCGTGTACTGAGGCTCTCATTAAAGCCAAAGTGAAAAGGGTTGTGATTGGAATGGTAGATCCAAATCCACTTGTAGCATCGAAAGGGGTTGAGAGACTCAGAAATGCTGGGATTGAAGTTACTGTAGGGATCGAAGAAGAGCTATGCAAGAGCTTGAATGAGCCTTTTGTCCACCTAATGCTCACTGGGAAGCCTTTCGTCACGCTTAGGTAAATAAATTAATTGCTACTTTTGATACTTTCAGTTAACTGATCTACAAATTTATAAACTATGAATTAATTGTGTGACATTCAAAATATGTTTATTTAAGGGTCTCTTCCTGACCAGCAGATACTCACTCTCAGTCAATGGCCAAATTGTAGACCAGCTCGGAGAAGGATCTACAGAGTCCGGTGGTTACTACTCGCAGTTGCTGCAAGAATATGATGCTGTTATAGTTTCATCTGCCTCGATAACTGACAAGCTATCAATTCCTCAATCTCAAGAACTCGGAGCCAATCAACCGCTCTGGATCATCACAACAAGTAATAATACTAACAATACATCTTTGGATAAAATATTTGATTTGCCCATAAAAGAAGCATCTACTAAGGTGGTAGTTTTCAGTAACCAAGAGATAGTAGTAAACCCGAAAATCGTTAAGAGAGAAATAGAAACAGTAGTTTTGAATCAAATCAGCTTGAACGCCATTCTGGAATACAGTAAGCGCCAAGGGTTTTGCAGTGTTTTGTTGGATTTGAGAGGAAATGTAGATGATATTAATGAGCTAGTGAAAGAGGGTATTGAGCAAAATTTGTTGCAAAAGGTTGTGATACATGTGTTGCCTCAGTGGGTTGAAAAGGATGGTGAGAACTCTTGTGTTGCAGCTCTGAGCAATCTGGATAAGAGTTTGGACATTAAGAAATTGAAGCCTAAAATTTCTGGTAAGAGTGTTTTACTTGAGGGATATTTTTGAGTGAAAAATTGAGAAATTATGTTTAATAGTAACATTAGTTTTTGGAATTTATATTTATTAGCCATTAAGAACATTTAGAGTTAGTTGTTTTTATTGTTGAATTTAACTTTGTAATGCTCTTTGGTGTTGAATTTAATATCAATATTCTTTTTAAATTTAAAATAATTTTTTATTTTTCTAAAAAAATGATTTATGCCTAGTTACATCTTTAATATGTTTAATTAAATGAGAATCGAGCATTAAGGAAATTTAGTAATCAAATGCTGCATGAATATCTTATGTTTTCAGTTTCTTATACTTTTATATGGATTAAATATTTAAAGTTACATTTTTTTGTTACTTCTGTTATTACCATTCTGTTAAATTATTTTCAAACATTGAGGTATTTGCAGTAGGGGTGTTCATTTAATTTAATCCGTACTATTTTGCTTTAGGTTGTTCAAAAAAAATTACAAACTATCCAACCCGAATAAACCGCCCAAACCAAACCAAATAAACCGATAAAAAATATAACTCGAATAACTTTACGAAAATTCAAACCGCCTAATGAATGTATTGGGTGAGTTGAATATTATTCTAACCCGCCTAAATAACCCGAACAAACAAACCGATTTATATATTTTTTACTAAAATTATCTATAATATAATATATATAAATTAAGTTTAATAGTTAAACTATTTTACATTTAAAATTTATTTTTTATAATATTTAATTTACAATCTAGAATTTATAGTTGATAATTTTAATTGTATTTTAAAATTGAAGTTGAAATTTAAAATTTAGATATGAGTATATTTTTTTACTCTATTTTTTGAAAAATATTGTTTAATACTTTAATGTTTATTCAATTTATATTTATTTTTTAACATTAATTTAAACTATAAATATTTTAATCTTGAAAGGCCTATACTATACATTTATTTTTTCAAATCAATTATTTGAACACCAAAAACTAACAATAATGAAAAAAATAAAAAAAATAAAGATCCGTTTAAACGAGTTAATCCGACCAAACCGACGAAAATCATTGGACGAGTTACACTTTTTTATTTTTCATTGGACGGGTTACAAATAGATATTTACAACCCGAAATTTATATTGGGTTGGCAAAAATGCACTATAACCCGACCAAACCAACCGATGTACACCCCTTGCTCATAATACATTCGATCCGCACTAAGTGCGAATTTTATTTTTTAGATCCAATCCAATCCGCACAACAGCTCAAATCCAATCCAATCCAGAATCGGTTATTTTGGATTGGTTACTTTTTAATATTTATGAAAAAAAAATATTTTTTTTTACATAGCAATAAAACAAAATAAATTATAGTTATTTTATGTCTCAAACAACACATTAAAATAAATAAAATAACAAATAACAAATTCAAAGGAAGAAAAAAAATTACATGTATAAAGAAATATATAATTTTATTTTAAATTATATGTAGAAAAAAAATTGTATATAAGAATAGAATATACATTTGATCTATTAAGTTTTGAAATATAATTATATTATATGTATTAGACTTTTAAACAACTATTTTTTAAAATTAAAATGTTATTTGTATATATAATTTTTTAAATTTTTTTATAAATATGCGTAAATTGGATTAGATCAGTTACTTTTACATGTCAATCAACATCCAATCCGCAGAAGTACGGATTTTGAATTTTTCAATTCAATCCAATCTGCACAAGTGCGGATATCTATACTTTGCAGATTGGATCAAAGTCATGGCGCAACAATGGATGCGAGGAGGCAAGTGAAGAAAACAACCTTTAAAATAATAAACACCATTAAACCAACAATTTTATATATAAAGATTCTAGTTGTTATTTCATAAATGCCTAAAAATGATGAAAAAATTATATTTTTACATATCTATAATTTAATTTTTTTTTTTTATATTTTTACGACTTCTTATTTTTATTTTTATTTTTTACAAAAATACAGAGAGTTATTTTTTCGACATTGATTTTTTCAAATATTAGGACCAGCCCTCTCATAATTTAAGAAAAGAGAAGCCACATCTAAAAGCCATAAAAAGCTCACAAAACTAATTGAATTGTGATCATAAAAATGAATTTTGATTCTTTTATATTGAAATATGTGTGATAGCCTGAATATAATAACTAAGCCTTATAGTGATCTTGCATTCATATTAAGCTATAATATCAAATAAGTTAGCTTAGTTTAATTTTGGTTTTGCAAATTTGGAAGATAACAAAGAAGACATTGTTAGCAAGAAGATATAAAGACATATACATACATATATTCAACTTTATCATGTAAAAGTGTGCCTTATTGAATCACTAGATTAAGGATTTAAGATTCATTTGGTGCAACCAATTCTGATGTAGAGGAAGGGCCAATCTCAGTAGTAGAAGAAGAATAAAAACAATTTCGAGGTTCTCCCGAAATTGGTTCTCTCAAGTGGTCCATGTATTCTGATAAGGCCTGGAATCTTGAGCGATCGCCATGAACACTTGGATGGAAGCTCAAAGCACGAACAAGAGTCCGGCCTTCAAGCATGCTTACCACAGAAGATATGGTAGGCCGAAGCGCTGGTGAAGGGTTAGTACATAGAAGAGCTACTTCAATGATTCTTATGGCCTCTTTTTTGTTAAACTCAGATCCTAGCTTTGGATCCACCAACCCTATAAGATTTCCCTTTTGTTGTGAAACAAGAGCCTGTGATATTCACCAAACACATTTGAAGTTTTTAGCTTGATGTTTGTTAAGAACAATAGGATGATCATAATGGTTTAACTTACCCAATCTAGAAGGCAAACATACTCTTCATATGAGTTGAATTTCGTGTTCATAATACCAGCCACAAGTTCCAATGCTACAATTCCAAAGCTATAAACATCTGCTTTAGGAGTTAAATAACCCCATAAGACATACTCTGGTGCCATGTATCCTCTGCAAAATAATATGAGACTTGTGGTTTAATCTATCAAGTCTAGTAAAAGAATCGTCTCATTTAACTATCGGGTAAATAGTGGCATAAGTACTCAATGTTCGTAAAATTGTAATTTTCCTCTAGTTTCTTCGGTACAGACTCTGTTATTGTTTTAAACTGGGCATATATAAGATCTAGATTCTAAATCATTGAGTCTGGAGGGAAACATGTAGTATCTGTTACTTCCAAATTTTCTTTTAATAAATTCAAAACGAAGCATGTATTGACGAAATTACAGTTTTACAAACATTAAGTATTTATGCCGCTATTTACCCTTTAAGCTATTATGATTGCATTCGTTAAGCTATCTTATATGATGAGAGTCCAACAAGAATAAGGGGAGAGCATAAGAGTTCCTCACATGGTTCCAGCAACTCTAGTGCTTATATGGGTGTTCTCTTCTTCATTCAGTTTAGCAAGACCGAAATCTGAAATCTTCGGGTTAAGATCTTTATCAAGAAGAATATTTGTTGCTTTGATGTCTCTATGAACAATTTTCAGTGGTGATTCCTCTTGCAGGAAAGCTAGACCCCTTGCAATGCCAAGACAAATATTGTGTCTTGTTGACCAGTCTAATTTCAGTTTACTTTCTCCTAACCATATTTTTCAAGGAAAGACAATGAAAATTTTAGCAAAATATAACTTGAGAAATGCTAGTGAAGTATTAATTAATGAGTTAAGCTCACCAAATAATGAATGTGCAAGGCTGTTGTTCTCCATGTATTCGTATACCAACAACAAATGCTTTCCTTCGGCACAACAGCCGTGTAATTTAACAAGATTCGGGTGTTGTAAAGCCGAAATCATGCCTATTTCATTCACAAATTCTTGATTTCCTTGCTTAGATTTTGATGATAATTGTTTAACTGCAATAATAGTACCATCTAATAACACACCCTGCAATAAAAACAACATTTGTGTCATATTAAGCATCTTGAGTATGTTTTTACCTTTGAAGACTAGAGGCCTATTATATCAAGTTTAATGTCTTGACAAAATTAAAGCTTGGTTGGAGTGGAGAAACCGTGAAGCGAATGTTCATAGATTGCTTAGGTGGTTACGCCGAGGCCATGGTCTTTTTCATTTTTGCAAGAGTATTTTCGAGGGCCCGAAATGTGGCCCTATGGGATCTCAAAGTCCCCCGAGTTGAGTGTATAATGATCCAAGTTAAGAAAATAGGTCCATACCTTGTATACTGATCCAAATCCTCCTTCCCCAATCTTGTTAGCAGCATCAAAGTTATTAGTGGCTGCTTTAATTTGATCAAATGTAAGGATACCAGTTTTCAAGTCCAATCCTTTGAGAACTGTCAAACACCAATGGAGATTGCTTATTCACCAACAACTCTTGTGCATTGAAAACAAAAAGGTATTAACAGTACACAACACCTACCTTGCTCTCTTGATGGCTTGCCTCTTAAGTAACCTTTCCACCAAAGAATTCCTAAGGCCATCATCAACACAAGGAAGAATGAAGAAACAATGCCGACGACAATGAGTTTCTTGGTTTTGCTTTCATCAGGAGGTTTGAAATCTGCAAATATCAACCAAACATGTATAAAAATAGTAATGGTGATTATCAAAGGATAGAGGTGAGTTTCTCAGTTGATTAACTATATAACATGGCAATAAAAAGTACTAACCAGACTTCATTGAAATAGCCGAAACAAGAGAACCGTAAATTCCTCTCTTTGGAACATTTGTTGTCCCTTTCCCACCCCATTGGAAACGGATTTCTAAAATTTTGTTCACAACCAATGCTTTAAAGATCTTAATAACTTCTTTGTTAACTCCTTTCGCTTCCTTTTCGATATTGAAATCCTTCAACACCCTTGTTCCCTGCAATGAAATTTTTATATAAACAAAAATGTAGGAACAAAAACACTAGACTATTATGCTTAGCATGTAAAGCAACAATGAAAAAGTATGTAAAATGTCAAACTTTCTTCTAATTAGGAGTGACAATTCGTGTTCGTATTGTTTAGAGGCTTAGGTATTACAAGCAAATGCCAAATCCAAACCCGACCAATTTATAAATTGTGTCAAAAACTAAAATCCAAACTCAACTTGTTTATAAACGGGTTGACTTGACCCGATTAGCTTAATTCAATTATATAAAGAATCATGCTTAATTGTAGTTAACTTATCAACTCATAAACAAGTTTTAACATGTTTACAATCTTGTTATCATACATTTATTGACAATTTGACATGTTTATGTCCTATTTAACTGAAAGATATAATTTACATGTAATAAATATAATAAATTCAAGAGTGCATACTCTTACTTACATAGGTCACTATTGTGTCTTTTCAGGTTAAGCATGTCAACCCGAAAATGATCCCTTTAAAAAACAGGTTAGCCGTGTCAACCCAAAAATCCCCCAAACTCATTTAAGGCAAACCCAAATCCATTTATTTTGTACGGGTTTCGAGACGTGTTATCGTGTCTGACCCAGATTACCACCCTTACTTCTGATGGTAAGAAATAAATACTGAAATTTGCTTGGTAAGGCAAAGAAGTTGATCTAAATGGTGTACTAAATCAACATAATGCACTGAAAACTATGTCTGAGTAGCTACCTGGATATAAACATCGAAAAATCGCTTTCCAGTACTGGAATAAGATTTGTAGTCTCTGAATACTATCTCTGCAAAGTGAAGTTTCACTGTGTAGTTTCCATTTGCTAAGCAACGAGCATAATATGTTAACGAAAGAGGAGACAGCCTTGCAGTTGTATACAACTCAGAAGTGTTCATTCTAAGAATTGATACATTATTTGCTATGTAATCCTTTGTTGTACTAGAAACATCCCAAAAATCACCAGTGCTGCTAAATCCCCAATCGCCAGACGCGCTGTGTACGAATTTTGCAGCACCTCCTGGATCTTCATCTTGTTCATACTTGATGTTACCAATGGCCATTTGTTTCCCACCACAGTTTATATGCAACGAGTATTGGTCTGCACTAAAACACAAGTCTCCATTTGGAGATGGGAATAATATTGTATGAAAATGTAAAGAGAGATTTGATTACCTTTTGAACATGGACTCAAGCATTTGCTTAGTAATCTATAAAGAAGCATTATTATTAGACTATGTGAAACTTTTGTTGGTGAAAGAATTACTCATGTCATTGTAGTTTTTTTTGAAGCTTACTGGTTTTTCTTGTCTGAAAAGCTTTGAAACAGATTTCTGATGAAATTAACAACAAATTTTTAGAAACTAAATAATCAAATCTCATCAAATAGAAAATGTTAAAAGAGAGAGGCTCTTACAAGGTTTCTCGACAAGTTGGCGGGATAGAAGTCTCGGAAAAATTGTTGTATGAAAGATCTATGATGCTGCAAATGAAATGGAAATTCTTCAGTTGGTAAATTTTAAGTCGAAAATACTTATTTTGTTTAGCTTCTAACTCGAATGCCTCGCAACCATAACCAGAATCTATGCCTTTGAATCAAAACAATCTCAAGCTCTCAATGAATGGTTTTTTAACTCTTTACAAATGAGTCAATAGTCTTATGTTTCAAGTTGAATCAGGCACTTCATACAGACACTTAGGTGGCGTTTGGTTGGAAAGAACCAAAACATGAGAATAGGAATGAGAATGGGAATGGGAATAGGAATAGGAGTGGAATGTAATCAAATTTAAAATGAATAAAAACAATTGATAAAAAAATTATTAAAATTTTTCTCATCTTGGATTGGAATTGTCATTCCTTCTATTTCAAAATGGAAAAGTAATTCCATTGGAGCCACATTCCAATACTTTAAAATGCAACCAAACAAATGAATAGAATAAATATTGTTTCCCTTCCATTCTATTTCATTACCTCCAACCAAACGCCACCTAAAGTCCAATAGGATTCGGTACCCTTGAAATCAAATTAACTAGAACTAAAAGAAGTTAACTAGAACTAACTATGAAACTTACTAAAATTAAAAGAAGTTAACTAGAGATAACTAACTCTAACTGTCACTTAACTGTCACAACTAACATATTTCGTGTTCTTTGATCTCAAATTGCTTACTTCAAATAGCTGACAATAATGTTGTCCATGATTATGTTTTGGTGACTTTCAAAGTCATATCTTCTTGATTAGATTAATTAGCAGCATAAACATTTCACAAAGTTCACTTCTAATCATAGAAAATCTTGTAATTTACAAGAAAAATAATGATGATAACAAATATGAAAAGAGATCAAAACAAGAAAAATAATAATTTCTGATAGGATTGGATGGAAAACATACTAGCGATTATCTCTCATTTCGATCCAATATGGAATAGGTCCAATGAGCTGGTTGCTTGTCAGATATCTGTTTAGTAGGAAAATGTAATAACATTAACAATAGAAAAAATGTTACTTTTTCACTTGTATTTTCTACAAACACAATTTGAGTCCAACTAGGCATGGCAAAAAGATCCATTCATTCGGGTCGGGTCAGTGATCCGATCCGACGACGGATCATTGCTGATCCGAAACATTCGGATAGTTATTGAAATAAATGAAAACATAAGAATAGTAATGAAATTAAATTTGAAATGCATAAAAAAAAATTAGTAAAAAAGTTATTTTTCTCATCTTACATTAGAATGGTCATTCCTTCCATTTCAAAATGGAATAGTCAGTCCACCAAAATGATAGAAAAATTATTCTATTGGAAATGCAATCAAACAAATGAATGGAATAAAAATAATTTTCATTCCATTTCATTACCTCCAACCATAACATGACCTAGAAATTGTTTTAAATGTTTTGTCAAAATATGGGTTGATGAATAGCTCTTTGTCATTTTAGCCCATATAGTCATCAATAGTCAAAAGTGTGAGTTTTTCTAGTTAACTGAATTCTTTGATGAGGAAGCTCAGTCCACCAACTAGGGTTTTGTTGCTATGTCCCCTCCTTAACTCTATAAATACATTCTGTTTTAGAGATCTAGAGACGAAAACTTAGTTGTATCCTGTTGTTTTACGATTATCTAACATACATTACTTACATTCCGGCCAAGTGCAGTAGATCTTCAAGGTTTGGAATGGTGCCTTCCAACCTATTAAAGCTAAGATCTCTGCAACATAAGAGAAAGAAAGAAAAAGAAATACTTGTTCAAAGGAAACATGAGGGCTACCTAGAAGAAGCTTGTTTTTCGGTTTAAGTACAAAGTTATCTATGCTGTATACATTATATTCCATCAAATCAATAAGAATTATACAACACAAAAATATTGATGGAAAAAGAAGAATTACAGAGTTTTTAGCTCTGTCAAGTTAGATAAGTAGTCTGGAATTCTTCCTCTTATATTACAGCTTCTCAACATCCTGCAATCTCAACATATTTCGATTGTCACGGTTTCGTATCATAAAAAATAGATTTCATGCTAAAACATCAAGATGTCTCACAATCTCTCCATGCTTTTCATGTTCCTCAAGTTTGGAAACTCTGAAACGCCGCCGTTTAAGTCACTAATCCTTCTACAAATTGAAATTGAAATATCTCAACACATGAATTATGAAAAAGCACACAAAGATTTTGAGATGAACTAGCTTAGCTACTCTTGTTACTCACAATTGTGTTAAGTTATTCAAGACAAAAAGGTTTGAAGGAATTGGCCCTTCAAAACCACTTGCTTGCATTTCTCTGTCAATGAAATCATTTATTCATACAAAATGTCAACAAGAATTTTACATTTAAGAGACCTAAAAAGTAGGGATATTTGCAACGAAATCTCCTTAACATTTAAAGTTGTTACACATATGACTTTAATAAAAAAAAAAAGTGACGACAAAAGTATCTTATTTTACGTTGTTGCAGTTATACATTTAAGTTCCAACTAAGCTCGTTAAGTACCAACTAAGAAACATGTGGTAACATATTATTAAACTACGTATTAAATAAAAAAATTCTTTTATAATTCTCTATAAAAAAAACGTTTATTTTTTTAATTAAAGAAAAAGTGATTTAGCTTTTTTATTCATATTTGTATATTTTTCTTAAATTAAAAAATAGGATAAATAATAATTATTTAATACGTAGTCCAATAATATGTCGTCATGTGTTTTTGAGTTAGAACTTAAAGGTACGACTGCAACAAAATCGTAAGATTAAGTACTTTTGCAGCCACTTTTTTTATTAGGGTCTTATGTGTAACAATTACAAATGTTAAGAAAATTTCGCCCCAAATATCCTTAAAAAGTATTATGTATGAGAAAAATATCTTACAAAACTTTAAGTTGTCTCCAACTCTTGACTAAATCGGGAATTCTTCCGGTGAATTTGTTGCTGCTAATCTTCCTAAACATGACCAAAACAAATCCCATGATTCTTAACAATCATATTGAAATATTGAGTGAGACATAAATCCCATGATTTTGCACTTACAAAATTTGTAATTTGGTCAGATTACTTAGTGTCCAAGGCAATGCTCCATTGAGACTATTAGAACTAAGATAGCTGCACTTATTCACAACAAAGACATTCTTTAACAGCCATTAACATAAGTAAGATGACAATTAGTGAAGAAAATTATAACTAAAAAAAAACTGACAGTTTTTCCATGTTCACCAATTTTCCAAACTCTCTAGGAACTGCTCCAGAAAACATGTTGCTCTCCAAAGACCTTAAATGGAAAAAATATCTTAAAATGATCATTCATGATTAACAAATAACATGATAAGAGAGAGGTTTGGTTATGGGAATACAAATCATAGAGAGTTGTTATGTTGCCCAAAAATCCAGGTATTGGTCCTGATAAATTGTTGGCACTGATGACCCTGCATTGGATTGCTTCCTTCCATTAACACATTTGCTATGAGAATTTTAAGCTAGCTTAGACTATGAATCAAGTGAGTAAAGAAAAATTACAAGTGTTCAAACTTTGTAGAAGCCCATTCATGAGGTATTGGACTGGTGAGGTAGTTCTGCTCCAAAATACTGTAAACAAGTAAGAAATAATAGTGACAGATTTAAGATAGTAAGTAAAAAAATTTACATAATACACTGAAAATTTGAATGGAATTACAAAAATATGTTAACACGCGCGGAGAAAAGTTAATTTTTAAGGTTTGAACTTTTTTATTTACAAATATATGTTATTCAGTAAAAGTAATAAATTGCTCGATATTAGTTGTACGGCTCCATTGGGCTCTTGATAACTATGTCTCCTTTTGTATTAAGTCATCTTTCTTTTATTAGTTATAATTTTTCTAATGTTAATAGGACTTGTAATTTTGTTGCCTATAATGTGGCTAAGTGGGCTTTTACCCACTAGTTGTACGACTCTATTTTGATCTCCTCCTTACCGGAGGAGCTATTTTGTAATGACCGAGAAGTCTAACTGCTGCTTTATTTATTGAATGATTATGCTTATTTTCAAAAAAAATAAACTGCTCGATATTCTATTTTGGTTGTTTCATTTTATTTATAGTTGTCATGAAGTTGGTTTTCTCGTTATTTTTCATGTTGATTTGAGGTAGTAAGTAAGAAAGAGTAGGACATATATATAACTCCTTACACTTTCTTAAGATAAGGCAGCTTTGCCAATGAGGGTGGCAACACGCCATCAAGGTACTGACCGATGAAAGAGCTGCAAAATCGAAATATGAGAAAAGAGATCAGTTGAAACCATCAAAGAAAATTAACATTAAAGACAACAAAGTATGAGTGTGTGTGTGTTGTGACAAGTCTAGAAGGCTAATTAAGCAAAAACAAAGGCAAAGAAAATTAACAAAGTGTATTACATGCTTTGAATATGGCAGAAATTGGCAGAGATTGAGCAATTGCAGATGATGGTATTGCTGTACTTATCACTGATCCGCGGCCTATCAATGGTGGTTTCATTACTGCATGGATCACTGAAGTTCCAGTCATTTTTATTCAGCTCTTTAGCTATCTCTTTAATGGCTTGTACTGCATCAATCATTTCAATAAAAAATAAATAATAATACCAATTTTTGCACTAGCAAAACTTGGCTATGTATGTATGTATGTATGTACCTTCATAGTGGGGAAGAGTTGTAGTTTGAGATGTGGATGTGGTTGGTGGTACCACTCCCAATTCCATACACACAAGCAGAAGTAACATAACAATGACATGGCCATGGCCATGTTCATGGCTAAAGAAAATGATCTTCATCATCTTCATTCCACCTGAAATGGTTATGCATTAACAGATTAAGTTTTTAAAAAGATAAGATTTGTCATATGATAGGTGGCTCTGGCTCTGGTGCAGTAATGATGGTCTGCCCCAGTGCCCCCACAACACAGTCCTAGTACAGCCCCAGTACCCCCCTTGTGAGAATGACTTCACTATAGAGACCCTGGCAATATCAGATAAACACAGTGGTATCAATGAAAAAGATGTGAATGGTCAAGAATTCAACCACATTAAATTCAAACATTTCATAAACTTTTTTAGTTTCTGTAATTCCAAACATTGTAACATTCCCTACTAGTGTTTGGTTGGAGGTAATGAAATGGAATGGAAAGGAAAGAAAATAATTTTCATTTCATTTCTTTGTTTGGTTGCATATTAAAGTGTTGGAATGGCCTTTCTATTATTTTGGTGAAATGATAATTTTATTTTGAAATGGAAGGAAAGACCATTCCAATGCATGATGAGAAAAAATTTAATAATTTTTTTATCAATTTTTTTATGCATTTTAAATTTTATTCCATTTCATTCCTATTCTCATTTCTATTCTTATTATATTTTTATATTTTCATTCCTTCCAATCAAACACTAGGTGAATCCACCTCTATTAAAGGGGCTGAAAATAATGCAAGAAAAAAAAAGAGTACTCTTTCAATAGTGGAGTAAGCTCAAATCTCGAGCTGAACCACTATAATTTCTGTACTTTTTATTAGTTATTTAAATACATATATTTTTACTATTTTCTTTAAGTACTCGTTATTCTAAGTGATTAAACAATTTTTCCATAATTGAGTAGATTTAGTGTAATCTAAATTCATTCGACAACTTAGAGTATACTTAGTCAGAGATCTCGTGTTTTTGATATTTAAATTGTTTAAATTCTATTTTTTTATGGAACAATATACATCATAGTTATTTAAAATATCTAGTGAATATGTTGAGAAATTCATGATAATCTAACATGTCAAAAAAAAAAAAAATGAAAACTTGTTCTCCTCTATTGTCAAAAATCTAATTATCCCTTTAAAGGTGAGATGATTCAAACTTTATTGTAATTGAACAAGAAAAAAAAAACAATGTTTAGTTATTTGTTTCTATCAGTAATACACTCTTCTCCATGTCTCAAGTATAATTAGTACACAAAGAACTTAAATTACAAGAAAGAAAAAAAGAAAAAGTATACAAGGAATTTACAGTATAAACAAAAACCTGTCAAATATTTACAGTGTTTAAAATACTGTACTGTGATAGCTAGTTTGCCTTCATCAATGGAGCAAGCAAGGACATAAACTTCATGCACTTAGGCCGGGCTGTAATGCTACCACTCTTTCTTTTTCAACACCTCGTCCTTACGGCTACGAATCATACTCCCACTCAGAAACACGAGCTCGGCGTCCTATTCTATCAACTGGACCATGTTCTGCCATAGCTGAGTCAACTTTTTCAAGCTGTTTCTTAATCCATGGAGGATCATTTCGGCCTAACCAAAGAGATTCACCAGTATCCTTGTGCTTAAAATCAGGGAGTAAAGGATTGCTTATTTTGTGTTTTCGATTGTCCCACCATTCATATGGGTTGGCGAAAAACACTTGCCACAAGTGTAGACGGTTTTTGTACTTCTCAAGAATTGTTTGGCCTGAAATTTTCACAAACGAAATGAAAAAAAAAAATCAATCTCCTTGTATTTGTAATTACATTTTCAATCATAACATGTATGGCAATCAGGTCAAAGTTTAAAAATATAGAGAATAAGATCAAACAGAGCAGAGGGATTGACCTTCGTCGGATTCTTGTTCTTCGTTCTTTCGACTAGCTGAACCACATCTTTGCATCACATAATTCAACTCCTTCACTATAACCTGAAGAGCATAATTTAGAGATTTTCAGATTGGTTACAAATAACTATACATTTAAGACTTGACACTTGGGCTCATTCTATTGGCTCGGACTTATCAAGGCTTGGACTCATTCTATGGTGTCAAGGATGGAGAAGCAGCTGCAGAGACCTTGGCCCAAGGACAGAATATGGTCGTTCAAGAGCGCCCTATGCTAGATGCTGTTTTAAGTAATTCTCAATTGGATAGGGATATGGTTCAATGGTTAAAACACAGACCTGCCATATTTCAGGTGATGTGGGATCGGTGAATTTTTGCAAGCAGTAGGAACAAGAATCAGTGTCACTAGTGAAAGCCGTTTAATTGTTTCTCTTAAGTTAACCGGTGCTCCTTTTGATGGTGGGCAAAAATCATTCCAAAGTGCCATTCGTTGTGCTACTTTCTCATTATTCTGCACAGTTTTTCATTTTTGTAATTTGTAATTCGTTATCTAGTAGTTAGAGCATTTGTTTTCCCTATTCTAATTTAAGAAAATTATGAAAGGGAAAAGGAAATATCTATCGCCTTTCTTCAACAAAAAAAAATCGGTTAGGTCTTGATCCCTTTATAAGGCTTGTCTTTCCTGTGTTTTTTAAGTTTAGTCAATTCATTATTTGTAAAGAGAGAGTTTTGTAAGAAGAAACACTTGAGAGCAAAGTCTTTAGCTGAAAGATCTTGTAATTTATTTCATTGAAGATCAATAAAGAGATTACGAGTGTTCCTCCCCGAGGAAGTAGAGCACTGCACTAGGCTCGAACCTCATTAATCCTTGTGTGCTGAGTTTACATTCTAGCATTGGATTATCTCTGTTCTAGAAGTTTTGATTCTTACTTTTAGCTTGTGTTTTATTCAGTTCATGATGTTGTTGGTTTTCACAACGGAAAATCAACCAAATATTCTTACTTAATAACAATCTAACCTCAAAATAATTGCTGAAATGATTGATTCTTTAAAAGCTTCAATGAGAGTAAAAGGATGACAAAGGAACTATTTAACTACTTTCCACAAATACTCTATTAGTACCCCCTTAAAAAAATGAAGCAAACAAGTATTAAAACTCCTTACGAGGATTCTAACCTTGTAGCGTAGACTGAGGTTGCCACTCTGATCAGCCTTTGTGTAAGTCCTTAAAGGACCAGAAACATAAATGATATCATTCGGTTTCAAATGATTAAGACATAGTTTTCCCATCTCATCCCTCATGTTCAACACTACCCTGTTCACAAATCATATATGAAATACAGCCAAATTGATCATACAATACTAAATAGATTCAGATATTAAAAATAAACCATATATCAAAAAAGGCTATGGAGAATTTTGAACCCTGAACTATTGGGATTGTTGAATTTAAGGACTTTTCGTCCAATTCCATTCAAAGTTGATTGTCCATATACCAAATCGTGCTTTCTGAACTTTAGTGAACGGAATTGGACCGAAGCCCTTCTAATCCAACAATCTGAATAACTCGAGGGAAAAAATCCTTTTTAGCCTTTAAAAAATTTGAGTTGATGCCCTCTAAAAAAAAGTGTTCTTTTCTTTCTTCTTCATTAGAAACACACAAAAATACATAAAGCTAAGCCATGAGAGAATCAAAGAGTAAAAATCACCATTTTTTAGTAACAAATAACAACACAGTAGAAAATTACCAAAGAGGAGCATTTGATTGATTGGAGCTACTGACGTTCAGAACAGTGTAAGCACAAAATCGATCGTCAGAGCTAAACACCTTAACCGGTTGAGTCACAGTGCCAATAAAGCTGGCGGAATTGGAAAACTCCTTCCGCCATGTGATCGAAGAAGGGCGTTGAGATTTGAGGATGTGGTTGTAGAGTCCGATACAGCTTTCGGTTGAGTTGGAAGAGGTAGGGTTAGCAGAGGCCGTAGATGAAGAGAAGGGGATCAATTTGAAACTCTGAAATGGTGATAATAGACTCCGAACCTTGGTGGGATAACGAAGACGAAGTGCAATCATCATAACTAAGTGAATAGACAGAAGAACAGACTAGTTGGAAAGAAAAGCTTGGATGGAGGTGTTGGTACTGTCATCAATGGCGGATTGGGTTGTTGTTCTCTTCTGGGTTTTTGGTAGCATTGATTGTATTTCAAGGGTTTTGGGTTTTTGGTTTCCAACAACTATTTTTACACAAAATAATATATTTTTATATAATAATTTTACAGCATAGTTGTGGGGAAATTTTTTAATATTTACAATTGTTATACGTATAATTTTTTTATGCTAATTAGTAATTTTTTTTTTCTGAACTTTTGACATGTACTAAATCATGTTTTTTGAACTTTTTTGACCGTTAAAAATTTCCCTTGAACTATTAAGATTGTTAAATTTAAAGACTTTTATCTAATTTTAGTAAAAAAATTCTAACATGAATAAAAATTCATGGGGCATGATTTAATACATATAAAAGTTTGAGGGATATGATTTGGTAGATATCAAAGTCTGGGAGCATGATTTAGTACTTGAAATAGTAAAATTGAATGAAATTAGATAAAAGTTCTTAAATTTAACAATCTCAATAGTTCAGGGGAATTTTTAACGACCAAAAAAGTTCAGGGGACATGATTTGGTATATGTCAAAGTTCGGGAGAAAAATTACTAATTAGCCTAATTTTTATTAAAAAATATTATCTTACATGGATTAAATGTAAAAATATTGAGTCATATTTAAGAACATGAATTACTCCACTCATTATTAATTGATTTTGAGATGAAAACTCATGATTCTTAACAACTCTAATAAAAAAAATAACTGTAAAATTTTAAGATTTTATTGTAGTCGTATTCCTTTTTAGCCATCAAGTGTCAACTTAGAAACACTTAGCGATATATTAGTAGACTATGTATTAAACAAGCTCAATAAATATATCGTCATGTGTTTTTGAGCTGGTATTTAACGGGCTTAATTGAAACTTAACAACTAAAAAAAAGTATAATTGTAATAAAATTGTAAATTAAGGATTATATATAATAATTGTAAATATCAGAAGAGTTCCGCCGTAAATATCTCTAATTTTACGGATTATAATTTTCTTTCTTACATATATTTTTTAATTATATTTTTATGTAACTTACGTGTAACAACATGTACAAATAATAATAAAAAAAATAATGTTTTGTATTTTTGTAATAAAATAATTTTGAACCTGTAAAAATATTAACAAAAATTGTAAATTTGTATTTTTATAATTCTTTTTGTTATTTTTTTTTAGGTCGCGGCAGGATTTGCTGTAATACTATCGCTTCAAGTTTTCATTAGATTACCGGAAGCTTGAAACAGGAACGTTACAAAATAATATTAGAGCCTTGATCCAACTAAAAGTGTGGTTGACGAAAACGTCGAACCCAACAAGGAGTAATTGTAACCATTAGTAGACTGTTAGACTATATATATAGTGTATGTAATATAGCATATACAAATGATATGAAATGCGGAAAATAAACTGTAATCATATCAATAATATATGCAATGAAAGGATCGATGTACCTCCAGCCATTGATCTTTGAGCTTCAATCCCTGCGATAGCTTCAGTATTGGAGTTCGGGCTTCCTCGCTCTCTCAACTCTCTTTAGATGGAATTTGCTGAATGAATTCAGAATGAGTGAGGAGCTCGGGGACCGAGACCCTATATTTATAGGTGAGATACTCCATCAGTATCTGTGCCACATTAATTGTCAGAATATTTTGACAATTAATTTAGGAAATCAAATCAGGTAATGAATATAGAAATCTGACCATATATAGAGTATTACATAATTGATTTTGTCCAGATTTAATGAATATAAAATATTCATTTATCAGAAAATCAATTATTTATTTATTTCCTTAAATAGAAAATCATTTCCTTAATTAGAAAATAATTTCCATAAATAAAAATATTCTAATATTCTCCCACTTGGTCAGCATTTAAACTAAAATATTCAAACCCAACGTTCCTCATTATATAATAAACATACGAATCATAGCGACATGTCCTCATTATGAATCGAGTATTATCTTCCATGTATTACAATACATTTATTATATAACAATGTACTTTATGTGGCAATGTACTTAAGTGAATAAACCCTAAACCTTATGTTTATTCAGGTCCTCTGAAATTTTTCTCAAATGTAAAATTAAGATGCGCATAAATATGAGAAAAATCAAAATAAGAGTTTCATTAATAATAACTTTATTTGTACAAATTACATAAGGGAACCAAGTCCCATGTTCTCTACATGATCCTTGAATTTATGAGGTGGCAAGCCTTTTGTCATAGGATCGACAATCATCAATTCAGTGCTAATGTGTTGAATGACCACTTTATTTTCCTTAACACGTTCTCTAATAGCTAAGTACTTAATGTCGATGTGCTTGCTTCGACTTCCACTTTTGTTGTTCTTAGCCATGAAAACAAGATCGAATTGTCACAAAACATCTTTAGCGGCCTTGCAATGGAATCAACCACTCTAAGGCCTGAAATGAAACTCTTTAGCCATACACCATGTGATGTAGCCTCAAAACAAGAAACGAACTCAGCCTCCATAGTAGAAGTAGCAACAAAGTTTGTTTGTTACTCCTCCAGACACAGCTCCACCGGCAAACATAAACACGTAACCAGATGTAGATTTACGTGAATCAAGACAACCAAATAAATCTGAGTCTGAGTAGCCCACTACTTCTAGATTGTCAGTTCGTTTGAACATCAGTTTGTAATCCTTAGTACCCTGAAGATACCTCATAACTTTCTTTGCAGCTTTCCAGTGGTCAATCCCCGGGTTACTCTGAAATCTTCCTAACATTCCGACAGAATAAGAAATGTCGGGTCTTTTGCACACCTGAGCATACATTAGGCTTCCGACAGCAGAAGCATAAGGAATGTTCTTCATTTGTTCTCTTTCAAAATCATTCTTTGGGCACTGGCTCAAATTTAATTTATCACCCTTCATAATTGGAGCAACGCTCGGTGAACAATCTTTCATATGAAATCTTTCTAAAACTCTGTTGATGTAGGCTTCTTGAGATAAACCTAAGATACCTCGGTATCTATCTCTATGAATCTTAATGCCTATGACATAGGACGCTTCACCCATGTCTTTCATCTCAAAGTTCTTTGAAAGAAATTGTTTCACTTCACGTAGCAACCCTTTATCATTGGATGCAAGAAGAATATCGTCCACATATAAAACAAGAAAACAGATCTTACTCCCACTTTCCTTCAGGTATATGCATTGATCCATGACATTCTCTTCAAATCCAAAGGAAGAGATGACATCATGAAATTTTAAATACCAGTGACGGGATGCTTGTTTTAATCCATAGATGGACTTCTTGAGCTTGCATACCAAATCCTGACCTTCACTAGAGGAGAATCCTTCTGGTTGTTTCATGTATACCTCCTCCTCTAGATCACCATTCAGAAAAGCGCTTTTACATCCATCTCGCTTCCAGCCTCTAAATCAAAATGAGCAACTAATGCCAAGATGACTCTGAGGGAATCTTTCTTTGATACAGGAGAAAAAGTTTCCGTATAGTCAATTCCTTCCTCTTGAGTGAATCCCTTAGCAACAAGTCTCGCTTTGTACCTCTCAGTGTTGCCTAATGAGTCTTTCTTAGTTTTATAGACCCATTTACAGCCAATGGCTCTCGCCCCATTAGGCAACTTTACAAGTTCCCAGACTCTGTTGCACCTCATAGAATTCATTTCATCATCCATAGCATTGTACCACAATTTTGATTCTCTACTGTTCATAGCTTGTAAAAACGTTTCTGGATCATTTCCAATTCCAATATCAGATTCTAATAAATACACAACATAGTCTTTGTAAATCTTTGGTTTGATAGGTCTAGTAGATCTTCTTAAGACTTCACCAATAGGCTCTTGGGGAGCAGGTTCAGCAAGTTGTTCAACAGTTGCAGGCAACTCTTGAACATTTTGATCTACTGGATTATCATTACCAACTTGTGGATCTTCAGTGATTGGTAATGGTTGTTCAACAATCGTTTGAACTACAGGAGTGTTAACCATTATCAATCTTGCTTTTGAAGTGGAAGGTTCTGAAGGATCTTTCTCAGGACCTAAGTCCTTTGATTGATCACTCCCACTGATCTACCCATTCTCAAGAAATTTTGCATTCCTTGATTCCACAATTCTTGTGCTATGAGATGGACAATAAAACTTGTAACCTTTAGACTTTTCAGCGTACCCTATAAAGAATCCGCTTATGGTCCTTGGGTCCAATTTCTTCTCTTGTGGATTATATATTCTGACTTCAGATGGACATCCCCAAATGCGTACATGATTCAAACTTGGTTTCCAACCTTTCCATAATTCAAAAGGAGTTTTTGAGACTGCCTTTGTTGGAACTCGGTTTAATATGTACATGGATGTCTTTAATGCTTCAGTCCACAAGGATTTAGGAAGGTTAGAGTTGCTACTAAGCATACTCCGCACCATGTCCATTAATGTTCGGTTTCTTCTTTCTGCAACACCATTTTGCTCGGGTGTACCGGGCAAGGTGTAATGGGCAACAATCCCATTTTCTTCAAGAAACTTCGCAAATGCACCAGGTGCTTGTCCATCTTCTGTGTATCTACCATAATACTCACCTCCTCTATCTGATCTCACTATCTTAATTTGCTTGTTGCATTGTTTCTCTACTTCAGCTTTAAATATCTTAAAGACATCTAATGCTTCACTTTTATTATGAAGTAAGTAGATATACATGTAGCGTGAGTAATCATCTATGAATGAGATGAAGTATTTCTGACCATGTGACTCCATATCTGGACTACATATATCAATATGTATGATTTCTAATATTTCAGAACTCCTATGGACACCAGTTTTGACAGACTTGGAGGTTTGCTTTCCCTTAATGCAATCCACACAAGTATCAAAGTCGCAAAATCTAAGGTATTGAGTACCCCATCTTTTACCAACCTTTTAATTCTATCAATGGAGATATGTCCCAATCTCCGTGCCACAATGTACGGGAATCCTCTTTCATAACACATCTTTTAGTGCCGCCGTGAACATCCATAACACTATTAGTGGTATTATTTTGTAAATTAAGGCAATAAAGACCATCGTACAAAATACCATTTCCAACACATTCGGATTTATAATATAAATTAAAATATTTGTCTACGAAAATGTAAAGGAAAAACCAAAGGGTATAAGTCTTGAAATCGAAATCAAGTTTCTAGAGAAACTTGGTACATAAAAGGTCTTTTCTAACTTTAAAATAAAACCATTACTTAAAACTAAATGGCATGTTCCAATAGCTTCCACATGTGAGCCCATCTTGTTTCCGCATAAGATGCTTTGCTCACTTGCCATTGGCTTCCTTAGATTTTGAATATCCCGCAAGGAATTTGTTATGTGAATTTTTGAACCAAAATCAATCCACCATGTGTTAAGATTAACATTAGCCATATTAGATTCATAACATACTAAGGAAATTGGATTACCTTTGTCATCCATCCATTTCTTGAACTGGCTGCACTCCCTTTTCGCATGTCCCTTTTGTTTACAAAAGAAACATTTGATGGAATCTTTCTTTATGGCAGCCTTGGGAGCCATGGGCTTTTTCCCTTTGTTCTTCTTGAATGGCTTGCGTTTCTTAGGTTGAGTGGTCAGGTGAACACTTTCTCCTTGCTCCTATAGGAGCCTTGCTTCTTCTTGAGCACACATGTTCATAATTTCATTGATACTCTATTTTTTCTTATGTGTGTTGTAGGAAATTTTGAAAGGCCCATATTGAGGAGGAAGATTGTGAAGGATGTAATGAACCAGAAGGTATCGTGAATGATAACGTCGAGTTTCTTCAAATGAGCAGTGATGTCCCTCATTTTAGAAATATGTTCTCGAACTCCTTTAACACCGGTGAGTTTTGTGGACGAGAACTCTTGGATGAGGTTGATGAACAAAGATTTATCTGAAGTGTCAAACTGCTCATCCATAACTTTGATAAAGTCTTTCACCTTCTCAGGTGGCTCCACCGATCCACGCATTCCCATAGGAATTCTGGACATAATGAACATGATGCAAAGACGATTAGATTGCTCCCACTTTTCACGTAGTGCAATCTCACAGCGTTGCTAGTATCGTTGATAAGCACTCGGTTCATCTTTTCTTATTGCATAATCCATGTCAATGCAAGCAAGGTGGAGAAGAACTCGTTCCTTCCAGATTTTGAAGTTGTCACTCCTAAGCTCAGGGATTTCACTAGAGATTTCAGCATATTTAGAGGTGGATGAAATAGCTGCAAGAATAGGATTACAAAAAATTTAGATGTTAAAAGAATTGAGGCTTTAATGAATTCATGTTTTACCAATGTAGAAACATGATGAAGATGAAAATTTTATTAAATCTAAAATTGCATGTGGGCTAAATTTTAAATCTAATAAAATTGGATGAACTTTATGATAGATTTAATGAAGTATTTAATTTAGAAATAATGGAGGAATGAAATCTATCTTTAAATAAAATTTGTGATAACACTATTAAATCAAATCCTCATAACTCCCTGTGGGGTAAATTAAGAGAATTTAACTTAATATATTATCCTAATTAATTATAAAAATATAATAAAATCCCTGTGGGGTAAAATTATTATATCCAAATAATTAATTACAAGCTTTGTCCATTAAGGTGAATTTTAATTAATATATAATTTTATATAATTAAAGATGCTGTGGCTACTCCCTAATTATAAAAAAATTATATTTTCACTTTAGACATTAGGTATTGGGCTCTACCTAAAAGTAATTTCGTTATTAACATAATAGACAATCACTGAGATTAGTGCTCCTAGTGTGGTCGTCCGAAGATCATTAAAAACCGTTCTAGATATGAGCATTTGTCCCAGGTTCATGTTTTCTTATGTCAAACCACAAAACTACTTACGTTTTATTCATATTTTATTCATTTTATAAAGTTTTATGAATATTTTATGAATAATTTTATGAAGTTTTATGAAACTTAATTGCTAAATAAAATATTCAACCTATCTTAATGTTTGAATATTTCTAAATATATCTAGCACTATAAAAGGAATTTATGTATAGCATTTAAATCATACAAATCCAAATTAATTGCATTAAACATAAATTTGTCAAATAAATACAAAATAATACAATTAATGTATGATCATTAATTAAATGCAAATTCCTTAATATGAAATTAATGGCAGATTTTTCAAAATTAATTTAGACAATAAATTGCAGAAATTTGGTAATATATAATTAAATGCACAAATTAGCACAATCTTTACATGCCTGAATAAATCATGTAATAAATTACCAAATTTAAAAAAAAATTCATTTTCAATTTATACTATATATATGTATTAAACAAAAATAGAAAATTAACTAAATGCAATTTATTGACTAAGTTAACACAAAAAAATAGGAAAATAATTAATATTCTAAATAAATAAAATTTATAAAAATTCGGAATTTTTCCTTTTTTTTTTTTTTTTGAAAAAACACACTGCCTGTAAACGACATGTCGTTTTTGCAAAAGGCAAAAACGACACGTCATTTTTACTCTGACGGGCGCTGAAAAAGAATGAATAAACGACACGTCGTTTTCCCCAAAGGGAAAAACGACACGTCGTTTTGTACAATGAAGAGCTGCCAAAAAAACGAAAAACGACATGTCGTTTTTCACAGTATGAAAAACGACATGTCGTTTACTACAAACGACAGCTGAAATGAAGGCCTTCAAACGACACGTCGTTTATGTCAAACGACACGTCATTTTTTGACAAACGACACGTCGTTTTTGGGCAAAGGACATGTCGTTTGCGTCGTCTTCTTCAGCCAAACCGGGTCGATTTTGACCCGTTTTTCTGCACGCGGGTCCGTCGAACCCGACCCAAACCCGATCAGAAATTGCGTTTCCGACGACCAAATTGCGTGTTTTCAAATCTAAATGGTTCTAAATCAAATAATAAAGAGATCCACATAGATTTTATGCACAAAAACACGAAAAAATATATACTTTAATATCACGAAATTAATCGGGTCCGAAAAAGTTTTAACCGGAAAAAAATTTCCATCCTTAAGTTTTTCAATAGATTTTCAATGCTTAGATCGATCTATAATACTATACGAACATAGCAATATATTTAGAATTCGAAATAAACACCGAAAAATAAAAAAATGGAAAAAACTCAAAATGGACCGATCGTGATTATATATATATGCATGTATATATATGCATGTATATATCACATAAATAAAAATGAATATTATGATTATTATTATGCAATAAAACATATATATAATATACAATATATATATAAGCATATATACACGGATAAAATATATATATATACACGTACGAGTATGAATCTGTATGAGTATATAATATATATGTTTATATGAACAATATGAAAGATATATATATATATGTATATACTGATGAAAATGTATATATAATATAAATGGTATGAATATAAATATATATATATACAGAACCGAAAACAAATATGTATATATATGAACAGTATATGTATGTATATATATATATGAAACTCAAATAAAATCAAGGCAGAGATAAATCCGCTCTGATACCAACTGTTAGACTATATATATAGTGTATGTAATATAGCATATACAAATGATATGAAATGCGGAAAATAAACTGTAATCATATCAATAATATATGCAATGAAAGGATCAATGTACCTCCAGCCATTGATCTTTGAGCTTCAATCCCTGCGATAGCTTCAGTATTGGAGTTCGGGCTTCCTCGCTCTCTCAACTCTCTTTAGATGGAATTTGCTGAATGAATTCAGAATGAGTGAGGAGCTCGGGGACCGAGACCCTATATTTATAGGTGAGATACTCCATCAGTATCTGTGCCACATTAATTGTCAGAATATTTTGACAATTAATTTAGGAAATCAAATCAGGTAATGAATATAGAAATCTGACCATATATAGAATATTACATAATTGATTTTGTCCAGATTTAATGAATATAAAATATTCATTTATCAGAAAATCAATTATTTATTTATTTCCTTAAATAGAAAATCATTTCCTTAATTAGAAAATAATTTCCATAAATAAAAATATTCTAATAGTCTCATAATCTGTAAACGGAATAAAATCAAATGTGATAATTCTAAGATACTATAAGATTACATAGTAGAAATTGTTAGACTATATATATAGTGTATATAATATAGCATATACAATGATATGAAAATGCGGAAAATATAATGAAATCATATCAATAATATATGCAATGAAAGGATCGATGTACCTCCAAACCTATCGATTCGAGCTTCAATCCCTGCGATAGCTTCAGTTTTGGAGTTCGGGCTTCCTCGCTCTCTCAACTCTCTTTAGATGGAATTTGCTGAATGTTTCAGAATAAGTGAGGAGCTCGGGGACCGAGACCCTATATTTATAGGTGAGATACTCCATCAGTATCTGCGCCACATTAATTGTCAGAATATTTTGACAATTAATTCAGGAAATCAAATCAGGTAATGAATATAGAAATCTGACCATATATAGAATATTACATAATTGATTTTGTCCAGATTCAATGAATATAAAATATTCATTTATCAGAAAATCAATTATTTATTTATTTCCTTAAATAGAAAATTATTTCCTTAATTAGAAAATAATTTCCATATATAAAATATTCTAATATTCTCCCACTTGGTCAGCATTTAAACTAAAATATTCAAACCCAACGTTCCTCATTATATAATAAACATACGAATCATAGCGACATGTCCTCATTATGAATCGAGTATTATCTTCCATGTATTACAATACATTTATTATATAACAATGTACTTTATGTGGCAATGTACTTAAGTGAATAAACCTTAAACCTTATGTTTATTTAGGTCCTCTGAAATTTTTCTCAAATGTAAAATTAAGATGCGCATAAATATGAGAAAAATCAAAATAAGAGTTTCATTAATAATAACTTTATTTGTACAAATTACATAAGGGAACCAAGTCCCATGTTCTCTACATGATCCTTGAATTTATGAGGTGGCAAGCTTTTTTACATAGGATCGGCAATCATCAATTCAGTGCTAATGTGTTGAATGACCACTTTATTTTCCTTAACACGTTCTCTAATAGCTAAGTACTTAATGTCGATGTGCTTGCTTCGACTTCCACTTTTGTTGTTCTTAGCCATGAAAACAGCAGCTGAATTGTCACAGAACATCTTTAGCGGCCTTGCAATGGAATCAACCACTCTAAGGCCTGAAATGAAACTCTTTAGCCATACACCATGTGATGTAGCCTCAAAGCAAGAAACGAACTCAGCCTCCATAGTAGAAGTAGCAAATTAAGGTTTGTTTGTTACTCCTCCAGGACACAGCTCCACCAGCAAACATAAACACGTAACCAGATGTAGATTTACGTGAATCAGTGCAACCAGCGAAATCTGAGTCTGAGTAGCCAACTACTTCTAGATTGTCAGTTCGTTTGAACATCAGTTTGTAATCCTTAGTATCCTAAAGATACCTCATAACTTTCTTTGCAGCTTTCCAGTGGTCAATCCCCGGGTTACTCTGAAATCTTCCTAACATTCCGACAGAATAAGCAATGTCGGGTCTTGTGCACACCTGAGCATACATTAGGCTTCCGACAGCAGAAGCATAAGGAATGTTCTTCATTTGTTCTCTTTCAAAATCATTCTTTGGGCACTGGCTCAAATTTAATTTATCACCCTTCATAATTGGAGCAACGCTCGGTGAACAATCTTTCATATGAAATCTTTCTAAAACTCTGTTGATGTAGGCTTCTTGAGATAAACCTAAGATACCTCGGTATCTATCTCTATGAATCTTAATGCCTATGACATAGGATGCTTCACCCATGTCTTTCATCTCAAAGTTCTTTGAAAGAAATTGTTTCACTTCACGTAGCAACCCTTTATCATTGGATGCAAGAAGAATATCGTCCACATATAAAACAAGAAAACAAATTTTACTCCCACTTTCCTTCAGGTATATGCATTGATCCATGACATTCTCTTCAAATCCAAAGGAAGAGATGACATCATGAAATTTTAAATACCATTGGCGGGATGCTTGTTTTAATCCATAGATGGACTTCTTGAGCTTGCATACCAAATCCTGACCTTCACTAGAGGAGAATCCTTCTGGTTGTTTCATGTATACCTCCTCCTCTAGATCACCATTCAGAAAAGCAGTTTTTACATCCATCTGCTCCAGCTCTAAATCAAAATGAGCAACTAATGCCAAGATGACTCTCAGGGAATCTTTCTTTGATACAGAGAAAAAGTCTCGTATAGTCAATTCCTTCCTCTTGAAAGTGAATCCTTTAGCAACAAGTCTCGCTTTGTACCTCTCCGTGTTGCCTAATGAGTCTTTCTTAGTTTTATAGACCCATTTACAGCCAATGGCTCTCGCCCCATTAGGCAACTTTACAAGTTCCCAGACTCTGTTGCACCTCATAGAATTCATTTCATCATCCATAGCATTGTACCACAATTTTGATTCTCTACTGTTCATAGCTTGTAAAAACGTTTCTGGATCATTTCCAATTCCAATATCAGATTCTAATAAATACACAACATAGTCTTTATAAATCCTTGGTTTGATAGGTCTAGTAGATCTTCTTAAGACTTCACCAACAGGCTCTTGTGGAGCGAAATAGTGTTCAAGAAAGTTGTTCAACAGCTTGCAGCAACTCTTGAACATTTTGATCTACCGGATTATCATTACCAACTTGTGGATCTTCAAAGGATTGGTAATGGTTGTTCAACATTCGTTTGAACTATAGGAGTGTTAACCATTATCAATCTTGCTTTTGAAGTGGAAGGTTCTCAAGGATCTTTCTCAGACCTAAGTCCTTTGATTGATCACTCCCACTGATCAAGGCATTCTCAAGAAATTTTGCATTCCTTGATTCCACAATTCTTGTGCTATGAGATGGACAATAAAACTTGTAACCTTTAGACTTTTCAGCGTACCCTATAAAGAATCCGCTTATGGTCCTTGGGTCCAATTTCTTCTCTTGTGGATTATATATTCGACTTCGCATGGACATCCCCAAATGCGTACATGATTCAAACTTGGTTTCCAACCTTTCCATAATTCAAAAGGAGTTTTTGAGACTGCCTTTGTTGGAACTCGGTTTAATATGTACACGGATGTCTTTAATGCTTCACCACAAGGATTTAGGAAGGTTAGAGTTGCTACTAAGCATACTCCGCACCATGTCCATTAATGTTCGGTTTCTTCTTTCGTAACACCATTTTGCTCGGGTGTACCGGCAAGGTGTAATGGGCAACAATCCCATTTTCTTCAAGAAACTTCGCAAATGCACCAAGTGCTTGTCCATCTTCTGTGTATCTACCATAATACTCACCTCCTCTATCTGATCTCACTATCTTAATTTGCTTGTTGCATTGTTTCTCTACTTCAGCTTTAAATATCTTAAAGACATCTAATGCTTCACTTTTATTATGAAGTAAGTAGATATACATGTAGCGTGAGTAATCATCTATGAATGAGATGAAGTATTTCTGACCATGTGACTCCATATCTGGACTACATATATCAGTATGTATGATTTCTAATATTTCAGAACTCCTATGGACACCAGTTTTGACAGACTTGGAGGTTTGCTTTCCCTTAATGCAATCCACACAAGTATCAAAATCAGAAAAATCTAAGGTATTGAGTACCCCATCTTTTACCAATCTTTTAATTCTATCAATGGAGATATGTCCCAATCTCCGTGCCACAATGTACAGAATCCTCTTTCATAACACATCTCTTAGTGCCGGCGTGAACATGCATAACATTATTAGTGGTATTATTTTGTAAATTAAGGCAAGAAAGACCATCGTACAAAATACCATTTCCAACACATTCGCATTTATAATATAAATTGAAATATTTGTCCGAAAATGTAAAGGAAAAACCAAAGGGTATAAGTCTTGAAATCGAAATCAAGTTTCTAGAGAAACTTGGTACATAAAAGGTCTTTTCTAACTTTAAAATAAAACCATTACTTAAAACTAAATTGCATGTTCCAATAGCTTCCACATGTGAGCCCATCTTGTTTCCAGATAAGATGCTTTGCTCACTTGCCACTGGCTTCCTTAGATTTTGAATATCCTGCAAGGAATTTGTTATGTGAATTGTTGAACCTAATCAATCCACCATGTGTTAAGATTAACATTAGCCATATTAGATTCATAACATACTAAGGAAATTGGATTACCTTTGTCATCCATCCATTTCTTGAACTGGCTGCACTCCCTTTTAGCATGTCCCTTTTGTTTACAAAAGAAACATTTGATGGAATCTTTCTTTATGGCAGCCTTGGGAGCCATGGGCTTTTTCCCTTTGTTCTTCTTGAGTGGCTTGCGTTTCTTAGGTTGAGTGGTCGTGTGAACACTTTCTCCTTGCTCCCGTAGGAGCCTGCTTCCTCTTGAACACACATGGTCATCAATTCATTGATAGTCCATTTTTCTTTATGTGTGTTGTAGGAAATTTTGAAAGGCCCATACCGTGGAGGAAGATTGTGAAGGATGTAATGAACCGGGAAGGTATCGGGAATGATAACGTCGAGTTTCTTCAAATGAGCAAAGGATGTCCCTCATTTTAGAAATATGTTCTCGAACTCCTTTAACACCGTGAGTTTTGTGGACGAGAACTCTTGGATGAGGTTGATGAATAAAGATTTATCTCAAGTGTCAAACTCGCTTCATCCATAACTTTGATAAAGTCTTTCACCTTCTCGTGGCTCCACCGATCCACGCATTCCCATAGGAATTCCGGACATAATGAACATGATGCAGTAGACGATTAGATTGCTCCCACTTTTCACGCAAAGGCAATCTCGCAGCAGTTGCTAGTATCGTTGATAGCAAATGGTTCATCTTTCCTTATTGCATAATCCATGTCGGTGCAAGCTAGGTGGAGAAGAACTCGTTCCTTCCGCATTTTGAAGTTGTCACTCCTAAGCTCGGGATTTCACTCGTGATTTCAGCATATTTAGAGGTGGATGAAATAGCTGCAAGAATAGGATTACAAAAAATTTAGATGTTTAAAAGAATTGAGGCTTTAATGAATTCATGTTTTACCAATGTAGAAACATGATGAAGATGAAAATTTTATTAAATCTAAAATTGCCTGTGGGCTAAATTTTAAATCTAATAAAATTAGATGAACTTTATGATAGATTTAATGAAGTATTTAATTTAGAAATAATGGAGGAATGAAATCTATCTTTAATTAAAATTTGTGATAACACTATTAATTCAAATCCTCATAACTCCCTGTGGGGTAAATTAAGAGAATTTAACTTAATATATTATCCTAATTAATTATAAAAATATAATAAAATCCCTGTGGGGTAAAATTATTATATCCAAATAATTAATTACAAGTTTTGTCCATTAAGGTGAATTTTAATTAATATATAATTTTATATAATTAAAGATGCTGTGGCTACTCCCTAATTATAAAAAATTATATTTTCACTTTAGACATTAGGTATTGGGCTCTACCTAAAAGTAATTTCGTTATTAACATAATAGACAATCACTGAGATTAGTGCTCCTAGTGTGGTCGTCCGAAGATCATTAAAAACCGTTCGTAGATATGAGCATTTGTCCTGTGTTCATGTTTTCTTATGTCAAACCACAAAACTACTTAGTTTTATTCATATTTTATTCATTTTATAAAGTTTTATGAATATTTTATGAATAATTTTATGAAGTTTTATGAAACTTAATTGCTAAATAAAATATTCAACCTATCTTAATGTTTGAATATTTCTAAATATATCTAGCACTATAAAAGGAATTTATGAATAGCATTTAAATCATACATATCTAAAGTAATTGCATTAAACATAAATTTATCAAATAATTACAAAATAATACAATTAATGTATGATAATTAATTAAATGCAAATTCCTTAATATGAAATTAATGGCAAACATTTTTTTCAAAATTAATTTAGACAATAAATTGCGTAAATTTGGTAATATATAATTAAATGCACAAATTAGCACAATTTTTTACATGCCTAAATAAATCATGTAATAAATTACCAAATTTAAACAAATTTCCATTTTCAATTTATACTATATATATGTATTAAACAAAAATGGAAAATTAACTAAATGCAATTTATTGACTAAATTAACACTGAAATGGGAAAATAATTAATATTCTAAATAAATAAAAATTTATAAAAAAAATTTGGAATTTTTCCCTTTTTTTTTTTTTTTTTTTTTTTTTTGAAAAATCCATACCGCCAAACGACATGTCGTTTTTGCAAAGAGCAAAACGACACGTCGTTTTTCCAAAATTTGAAGTGGCCGAAAATGAAGAAGAAAACGACACGTCGTTTTCCCTAACAGAAAAACGACACGTCGTTTTTTCAATGCAGGGCTGATTCATAAGAGTATAAACGACATGTCGTTTTCCACAATGTGAAAAACGACATGTCGTTTTTCAACAACGACACCGCAATGTGCCATTCAAACGACACGTCGTTTTACGCCAAACGACACGTCGATTTCTCCAAACGACATGTCGTTTTGCGTCGTCTTCTTCGCCGAACCGGCCGATTTTGACCCGTTTTTCTCGCACGCGGTCCGTCGAACCCGACCCAAACCCGATCGGAAATAGCGTTTCCGACGACCAAATTGCGTGTTTTCAAATCTAAAATGTTCTAAATCAAATAATAAAGAGATCCACATAGATTTTATGCACGAAAACACGAAAAAATATATACTTTAATATCACGAAACTAATCGGGTCCGAAAAAGTTTTAACCGAAAATTTTTTCCATCTTTAAGTTTTTCAATGAATTTTCAATGCTTAGATCGATCTATAATACTATACGAATATAGTAATGTATATAGAATTCGAAATAAACACCGAAAAATGAAAAAAGGAAAAAACAAAAACATGGACCGATCGTGATTATATATACGCATGTATATATATATATGCATGTATATATAACATAATAAAAAATGAATATTATGATTATTATTATGTGACAAAACATATATATAATATACAATATATATATAAACATATATACATATAAAATATATATATATACACGTACGAATGTATGAGTATATAATATATATGTATATATGAACAATAAAATATATATATATATGTATATACTGATTAAAAAGTATATATAATATAAATGGTATGAATATAAATATATATATATACAGAACCGAAAACAAATATGTATATATATGAACAGTATATGTATGTATATATATATATGAAACTCAAATAAAATCAAGGCAGAGATAAATCCGCTCTGATACCAACTGTTAGACTATATATATAGTGTATATAATATAGCATATACAATGATATGAAAATGCGGAAAATATAATGAAATCATATCAATAATATATGCAATGAAAGGATCGATGTACCTCCAGCCATTGATCTTTGAGCTTCAATCCCTGCGATAGCTTCAGTTTTGGAGTTCGGGCTTCCTCGCTCTCTCAACTCTCTTTAGATGGAATTTGCTGAATGTTTCAGAATAAGTGAGGAGCTCGGGGACCGAGACCCTATATTTATAGGTGAGATACTCCATCAGTATCTGCGCCACATTAATTGTCAGAATATTTTGACAATTAATTCAGGAAATCAAATCAGGTAATGAATATAGAAATCTGACCATATATAGAATATTACATAATTGATTTTGTCCAGATTCAATGAATATAAAATATTCATTTATCAGAAAATCAATTATTTATTTATTTCCTTAAATAGAAAATTATTTCCTTAATTAGAAAATAATTTCCATATATAAAATATTCTAATAGAAATAACTTAAATAGATTGATTGATACTAACTATACTTTGACAATGGAGTAATTCAATTGTTCTATTTGTTTTGTTCTGTTAGAAAGTTTCACATTGCTAATGTGTAGAAAGATAATAGAATATATAAAATGAATAAGCTACTCTTTTCATTAACAATTAATTTTAAAATGGAACTTCATTCACCTTATCATACACTTATATATTTATACTTTCTTAACCATACACTTTTATATTCTAATATTTACAAATTAATTTTAAAATGGAACTTCATGCACCTTAATATATAGTCACATATTCCACTTAAGTATTGGAGATGGCTTCCAATGATAGTGAAGGACTTTAACTTGTTGAAACGATAGTGTAAAAATAGTATAATTCTTTTGCTAAATCTTAAACTAATATGGGTTCGTTTTAATAATGTTCTAATACAGAAATGGTGGTCCCCCATTGAAAAGAACTAAAACTAACCAAAAAACATGTACACATAAAAACAATAAACACAACAACATGTTATGTGAATGGACCCAACTCAATTAATGGTCAATTTCCCAAGTGTCTTGAGATGACAATTTCGTTTGTAATCTTTGCCTACTTTACTTATATTCTATTAAATAATAAAAATGCATTCCTCAAGAGAGTATCAATCTTTTTTTCAATTAAATTAAAGTTCTATTTTTTATTCCCTATCTATTAATGATTATATAAACTTTACACACCAATTAAAAATTACTAATAAATCCCAAATAATATATTCATGGATAAATACCATTTTAGATCCTGTATTTTATAAAAATTACTGATTGGATTGTCTATTTTGTTAAAAGATAAAATAGACACTATATTTCTCAAAATAATATCATGAGCTCAATTTTCGACAATCTTTTTAATATAACCAACTTGAATACAATTTTTAGCACGAACAAATACAGAATATAAAGTCATATTTATCATAAAACAAAACAGAGGGTCCAATCGATAATTTTTATAAAATATATAGTCCAAAATAATATTTATTTTATTTTCATAATTTAAAATACCTTTTTTATTTCTTTCTTTTCTCACATACTCACAAAACAAATTCACAACCAATCATTATCTCACTTAATTCAACACAAGATATTATCTTCCTATCTTTAGCTCAACTCACAAACCACAAAGATTCGATCTTTACACTCAATTCATCTAAAAGCTTCAAACTTTCTTCATCTCCAACCTTAAATCCAAAATGAGTTCTTCCCACTTGTTTATTACAATAATCTTCACAAGTCAATAGTACTAACAATGGACCTTCAACTATGGTAACAAAACACCTCTTTTTCTCAAATTTCAATTCCATCAAAAACCTAAGAATTTTTGAAGACATTAAATTTCTGGGCAGTGCTAAATTCTCAAAAAGTTCTCAACTTCAAATCCTAGATGAATCACAAGCTTTCGATCTAAAACACCAAGCAGGAAAAGCCATTTTCTCATCACCAATTAGACTCTACGACCCTCCAACTCAAACCTCAACTTCCTTCCAAACAACCTTCTCTTTAATTGAGTTAATTTGTGATAATTACAGATGAGTGACCAAGACGAGTATGTCATTGGTTTTAGTTATTTGTGTACAGGCCCGGCCCTGGGCATAGGCGGGCTAGGCCTGCTGCAACATATTTTTTATTGATAAAGAAAGGAAAACACCTAACATCACAACAAACATGGGGGGTTGTCCCACTATCAATGATCCAAAAATTGTAAGGGAATGAATTCATGTTACCATAGAAGTTCGTCACAGCAACATTTGTCTCTAGAGGAGTTGAAGTGGATGGTTGTAGTTGTTGAGTCAGTATGGAGATGATATGTTGACATTGTTTTGTGATTAACTGGGGTGGATTTGGAGCTATTGGGGCAGGTAGGTGATACCCAAGTTAAAATGAGTTGCCTTTTGTACATGGTTGTACTATTGACAGTGACAGTTGGGGCATCAGTCGTTGTTGGGAGCAAGGAATGTCTAATGTAATGGGTGTCCACCCAAAAACACAATTTCTCTTTTGTTGTGCGTCTTTCCAAGACCTGACACAAGGGATAGGCCGCTTGATTTCTCAAGATCATGTTAGAGAATGCCACATGGGCAAATTTCAGGATACTGTGTGATCTATGATGCCTTTTCATATTATGTATCCAGATGACCCTTGAGGATCTCCTCCTTGAGTTCATATTTCTTATTTGCAAAGTGTGGAATTAGTATATGGGACCCATTATTTGGAACCGCCTAGGAAGTGATACTAGTGTCGGACTGTTCGTTCGAATTTATCCCCTTCATAATTGATAGACTAAATAAGTTATCTGCACTGGGCAAGTGAATGGATCCAGTTCCCGTAATGGGTCTCTGTGAGGGTCCACATGCCATTTATCCAAAATTACTGATAATAATTACGATCGTTGGATTTTTCCATCCAAATTTACTAATGGATACTTGATGTGAACGAGAGTTCAAGAAATAAAATTTGATACATATCAAAGTTTGGGGGCAAAATTTTGTATATATCAAAGTTTGGGGCACAATTTGGTACATGGACAATCACCACGTTAGAGAGATTGAACAAAAAATTCTTAAATCTAACAATCTCAATATATTGTTTGGGAGAAATTTTAATGGTTTAAAAAGTTGATGTAACATGATTTAGTACGTGTCAAAGTTCAAAGAGTGAAAATCCTATAAGAAACTGTCGAACGACTAACCACTCATAACGTAACAGTATTGGACACAATGCACAACGTCAAGTACCTAATAACAACGCTCATAAAAAACACAACCTATCTCTTACCAAGCTTTAATTCTTTGAAGAGTTCAAGCCAAATCAAATGGTATCAAAATTAATGGTTGAGATTGATTCTCAAAACTATAGTGACTAGTGATTATACAAACACACACATACATATCTTTTATCTATATATGTTGTAAACAACGTTACTAAAAATAAAATAGGAGCGATATTATCGAATGAAATTTTTAAGTTGAGTCGCAGAGTAGGTCGCTTTCTTTTAGACATGGACAATCACCATGTTAATGAAACTGAACAAAAATTCTTGAATCCAACAATCTCAATATATAGTTTGGGAGAATTTTTAATGGTTTAAAAAATTTTGGGAGCATGATTTGGTACATGTCAAAATTCAAAAAGCGAAAATTCTATAAAGAACTGGTGAATTGCTATCTCTGAGTTGAGTTGCGGAATAGGTCGCTTTCTTTAAGACATTTGTGACACAAGGTCACCTTGATTGGACAATGCGTGTGTGGTGGGTCAAGCTAAAATTTGTTAGAGATTTTATAACAATGGAAGAAAATCAAGATTTATTACAACTCTATTGTAAAATAATACAAGGATTAAAATAAGAGATTGATTAAATATATGGTACAATACATATATATACACTATATATTACATATATATATATATATGAAAGGTAGAAGAGAAGATTACAACACATGTAATATAATATATGTATATATATAACAAGAGAATAATATATATATAAACACTCACTCACAACCTTGAGTGTAGATTAGTGGGGATCACCATGACTTGAACAAGGTATTACACCTTTGTCCAAAAGCTTATTTCCCCCTATCTCTAAGCACTAAGGGAACTCTCTAGGAAATAGCTTTGGGAATTATCAAGCCTTAGGGTTTTCTAGCAATGTGCTTTTTTTGATAGAAAATTTCATCTCTTCCTCCCAAATGAGCACCATAGACCTCCTTTATATAGTGTTTAGGATATCACCATTTGAAATTCAAACTCATAACCCCTATAGATGTTATGGACTCAAATGTAACTCTTACACACACCATAACTCCTATAGCATTAAGAATTTCAAATAAAGGTGTGTAACATCTTTTACACTCTTAATGTTGGTGATAATGGTAGAGGTTACTCATAGTAACAACTCCCCAAATGTTACAAAAAGATGACAACTAATATAGTCATATGTTACATATTATTAGTTTATTACACATATTTAATCTATATATTATATTATTATAAATAATATAACAATCCCCCACTAGATTAAATATTATCTCTTTAGTAATAAACTTGTAACATTTGTAACATTTATTTAATCAATCAAAAATATTATATCAAAATATAACATTCCCCCACTTTGATTGACTAAATACACATTTTTAAGAAGTCTTGCTTAGGTGCATTAGGTAAAATGTCTTTCGACTTGAATTTTACCTTAGTGTAGTTACCACAAAGTTTGATGAAATTTTGGTTGCCGTAGCATTGAACCATTATTCCTTTAATACAAACCGGTGATAACACACACACCCTCGCTAATGCTCACTTGAGACCGCATGTCTCGCTCTTGCACCGTTAATGGCCATGTGCAAAATTCCAATTCATAGACTCTCTAGAGAATACTCCCAATTCTCATAAGAGGCGGCACCACCTCTAGTCCATATAGGTGGATTTTTAGTGTCTCACCACTCTTTAGACACTTCTTAAGCTTAAGTGAGTTTTCTTAAGCTTAAGCTCCATTAAAAAACCTTTCGGTTTTAACCCTCAATTTTCACCACATGTACTCATTCATAGATGAGACAATTGAGTACCATATTTACTCTATTGACTTGTTATTACCTATTGAACTTAAGACTAGATGTTTACTAGTGTTAAGATAGGTTACCATCAATGAGCAAAACACTAAGGGAGTTTAGGTCTCATCCCTCAAAAATTCATGCTTTAATCTTGTACGGAGATTAAGCGATTTGTTATAACCTCTCATTATTGATTCCATGTGAATCATGCATGCCAAAAATATAGTGTTCACTTTGTGACCACTTTTCTCCTTAAGTACTTAAGCTTTGAAAATTTAATCATAAAAGATTAATTTTCACACAACTCAAATTCTCAATAATTTTGATACCAAACATATCAAAAATACACCAATTTAGACACCAAACATGTCTAAATTCTCATATTTTATTTTTAGACACCAAGTATGTCTAAATTTTCTTATACACCCCCACACTTTCACATTTCATTATCAAGACAATATCTTGATTTTAAAATATAGAAGACCACTTTGTCTCTATAACTCTTTTAATTAATTTCCTTCTTGAAATTATTTTTACTTAACTTTGACACCATATATGTCAATATTTTCACTTATGCACATAGCCAAACTTGATTTAGAATTTGAATTCAAAATCAAATAAATTAATCAACAATGTCTCAACACATTGTGGCTCACCCCACATTTCTAGCCTAGTGTATATAAAATATCACTTTTGTGTATTTCCTCTTGAAATGACTTTTTAAGGTCACCTTAAAAAATATCATTTGACATTTTTAGTTTTCTCAATAAATCTAAAATGTCAAACTCACATTACTACTCATAAAATAATGTGATTATTTTTACCATAATTTTAAAGCTATCTCCTCATTGAGATTAGCCCAAAATTATACCAAAGTTAACAAAATTCTCATCAATTGTGTTCACAACTTTGATTATTTAAGATTCCAAATTGCTTCACTATTTTTTGAATCCACATTGATTCATTTACTTTTGAGTCCAAAATTGCTCTTCCAATTTATGGCTCATTTCACAAGTTTGGATTCACTTTTAATCCATTTGTTCTTGTTTATGACAATGCAAGTCCAATAAAAGTGTAACTCTCATAGTCCACTTTTCCTTATCTCAAATATGAGATGCTTATCTCTTATAATCCAATAAAAGATGTAACTTCTCAAAAGCCATCTTTTATTATCTCATAAAGTGAGATGCTCACCACCAAATTGAAAAAGAATTTAAAATATTCTTTATTCTCAAAATAAATAATAATAATTCTCACAATAATAATAAACACTATTTTATTACTACCAGCATTATTATCATGCTATGTAACTCATATATTAATATAATATGCATATTACTAATCAATATCTCATATGTAACATACACATAATATCAATATTAAATTTACAAATACATATGTTGCATATCTCATATATACATAACATATATACTATAATATACATATATATCATATACACATAATATATATTAATTACACAACTATATATGTTACATATCTCACACATATATATAACATATATATACACTTTAATATACATGCATGATATATATTATATACTCATAATATATATTATATATGCATGTCTCATATAAATACATAGAAATAATTATTTCTACATATTTAATCTCATTAATATATATTATATCACATGCTCTACATATATATATATAATATATATTACTCATATATACATGTTATATATTATATATCTCACATATAATAACATGATATAAAATTCAAATATCATATTATATATATATATTAATATGATACAAACTCATAATCACATATATGTCACATATATATAACTCATATATATATCATATATATTACTATCATATAAAATAGTAAATCACATTATATACCACCATGCTCAACCATGAATGGTTTTCACATAAAATTTCTTATTGTATTCTCACAATCTTGATTTATCTCCTCTTCCATTGAAAAGGGATAAGCTTTTGATTGTTAGAGATTTTATAACAATGGAAGAAAATCAAGATTTATTACAACTCTATTGTAAAATAATACAAGGATTAAAATAAGAGATTGATTAAATATATGGTACAATACATATATATACACTATATATTACATATATATATATATGAAAGGTAGAAGAGAAGATTACAACACATGTAATATAATATATGTATATATATAACAAGAGAATAATATATATATAAACACTCACTCACAACCTTGAGTGTAGATTAGTGGGGATCACCATGACTTGAACAAGGTATTACACCTTTGTCCAAAAGCTTATTTCCCCCTATCTCTAAGCACTAAGGGAACTCTCTAGGAAATAGCTTTGGGAATTATCAAGCCTTAGGGTTTTCTAGCAATGTGCTTTTTTTGATAGAAAATTTCATCTCTTCCTCCCAAATGAGCACCATAGACCTCCTTTATATAGTGTTTAGGATATCACCATTTGAAATTCAAACTCATAACCCCTATAGATGTTATGGACTCAAATGTAACTCTTACACACACCATAACTCCTATAGCATTAAGAATTTCAAATAAAGGTGTGTAACATCTTTTACACTCTTAATGTTGGTGATAATGGTAGAGGTTACTCATAGTAACAACTCCCCAAATGTTACAAAAAGATGACAACTAATATAGTCATATGTTACATATTATTAGTTTATTACACATATTTAATCTATATATTATATTATTATAAATAATATAACAAAATTACACTTATATACCCTTGTAAACAAAAGCTCATATCCCATGTGAGACTCTCTCTATATCACAAACTCTAGAACACTCTCCTATTCACTTTCTCTCTAAAAAGTTCCAAACATACATATCTCTCTCTATATATAGCTAATCTCTCTAGTTCTAAGCATTTATTACTCTGTTTCATTCTCACTTTGACTCATCATCATAAATCATAATCACTCTTTCACACCCAACCAACTAACCAACCCCTTTCTCCTTTCTTTCTTCTTCTTCTTATTATTATTAAGAGAAGAATTGAAGAAGAAGAAAGGGAGTAATTGAAAATGGGGTTGGGAAAGAAATGGTTTTTATGGTCACAAGTGGTGATTGGAATGTTATTGGTTCAAGCATTCGCAACTGGTATGCAAATTCTATCGAGAATCATTCTTGTTGAAGGAACTTTTGTGTTTGCTTTGATGACATATCGTCATTTGGTTGCTGCTCTTTGTGTTGCTCCTTTGGCCTTCTATTTCGAAAGGTTCTTCCTTTGACTTCTTACTTCTTTCTTCTTTCTTCTTCTTATATAAGTTTTCATCTATACATATATATACATATATATATATATATATGTGTGTGTGTTGTTGTTGTTGCAGAGTTAGTGAAGTAAACAAGTGTAATAAGAATGTTTGGTTTTGGCTATTCTGCAATGCCTTAGCAGGGTAAGCCAATTTCATACCATTTTTCATATGATGATCATTTGATTTGTTTCTCAATTGTTCTTGTTTGATCAAATCAATTCAAAATGGAATCTTTGATTCTGGTTTTTCATTAGTTTTGATTATGAAAATTATAATAATATGCAGACACAAACACAACACATGTTAGCTGCAAAAATATTGAGAATTGTTTCCACTTTTTCATAGATAAATACGGGTAAAAAAGTCACCTTTTTTATATATATTTATATATTTGTATTTAAAGCCTATTTCCCACCTTCTCTTTGATTTAATTTTTAATGACCCTTTTCAATGCAATTCAGAAAAGCAATTAATATCATATCTGAAATGCCAATTCACTATTGTTTTTGATTTAATTAATGTGTTCATCACATTGAATTGGCTCTTCAAAAAGCAATCATATCAATCTCATTACATATACACAAATTGTATTATGTGTTGTGACTTGTGACTAGGTAAACAGATCATATTATGTAATGTATTGTATGCATTGCATACCAAAATGGTTTTCAATTCTATCCTATGTGCTCTGTTTATTATAATTATATGATTTTGTTGTTAGAAAATCAAAATCAGCAATATAAAATTTGTATATAATAATTAGATGATAAGTAAGTATGTATATTTAATTGATTCATAGTAAATTTGATAGTGAAATATTAACTAAGTTTTCTTCACTAAAATTGTAAATTAGAACCAATTTTATTTATCTGATTATTAAAAAATATATAATTATGATAAGACAATATGTATTTATAAAGTTAGGGAGGTGACTTAGCTAGGTAACCCTAATTGGATTGAGTCTGTTTATCAAAAACTTTTGTTAACTAAAAAAGTTCACACTTCTGTTTTAGCTATACTTTATACACAGAGATGTTAAGCTCATTAAATATTGACCACTAACACAAAACTATCCAATCAACCCATATTTTATCAAAACTAATAAAAATTAATGTAAATGTAAATAAAAAGTTACATATGTTGTATATGTATATATATTTATATACATGGGAAATATTAAAAGGCACATATAGTGCCTAGTACCCTTGTGAAGTATAATATGATTATTAGTGCAACTCAATATTATGTCCTACTTGTTTTATTTTAATAAATATTATAAAAAATGGTTAATTAATTATATAGTGATATTTTATCGTGATACTATTACTAAGCACAATGTTCTATATTCATATCTCATCAATGATGTAAACTCAAGAGCTAGCCTTAGGTCAAGGCAGTTTATTAGGCTTGCGCTTAAGGTCCACTCCTATTAAGGGTCCAAATAAAAAAAAAAAACTTTTAATAAATATATATTTTTCAATAATGTTTAAAAATACTATTTATTTTCATAAAAAAAAATTAAAAAAATTATTTTTTTTTGAGGACCAGATTAATGATAAAATTTATATATATGTACCAATTCTAGTACTCATCATAAAAGTAGTTTAGATTTTATTTTATTTTATTAATTTCTTTCTTATTAATATGAACATGGTTGTCAATCAACTACTTTCATTGATTGAATTATTATTTCTCTTTTTTGGGAAAGCTTAATTTGTTTTTTTGTTGAAAAGAAATTATATTAATATTGGTAAAGGAATCAATTGTGATGAGTACAGACATTTTTGAAGCTGTTATTTGGCCAAAAGTGGTTTTTAAATTAAGGGTGTTCCTTCCTTGTCTTCAAATCGATTAAAAGTCTTTCATGTAACATGTTTATGATATTAGATCCTATGATAATAATATACAATATACATGTATCTATATATCTAACATATATTAAGAAAAATAAAATTAAATTACTTGACAAAAATGACAGCTCAATGCTCATTTTTTGTCACTTTCAACTTTTAGATTTTTTTCATTCTTTTTTTCTTTTTGAGTTTTGTTGAATAATAATATATCTTATATTACATGTGATTCAATAGTTTTGTTGATTTTATAATTTTTATTATTGTTTATTTTTCTCTTAATCAATTAATTATTATTTTTTAAAAAGTTTTAAAGATTTAAATTTAATTTAAAATTATCAATAAAATTAAGTAATTATTTTTTATATAAATCTTAATTTAAATTTAAATCAAACATTAATTTAATTAATTAATTAATCAT